>NC_053391.1:401879680-402027180 GCF_905171765.1 Bufo bufo
TTCAGGGGACTACCTCTTGAAGCTTATCAAGAGAATGCCAAGAGTGTGCAAAGCAGTAATCAAAGCAAAAGGTGGCTACTTTGAAGAACCTAGAATATGACATATTTTCAGTTGTTTCACACTTGTTTGTTATGTATATAATTCCACATGTGTTAATTCATAGTTTTGATGCCTTCATAGTCATGAAAATAAAGAAAACTCTTTGAATGAGAAGGTGTGTCCAAACTTTTGGTCTGTACTGTATATCTATCTACTATCTATATCGGTGTATCAATTCATAATGCAAAAACATCAATCAAGTATAGAAGTGAACAAAGTACATAATAAAACGCATTTAGACCATACAAAAATCTCAATATCATTGTGCAAAGTACATAATTGAAATAAAATTACAGTGCTATATAAAAAAATTACATGGTATATTGTGACAATACATAATAAGATATAATTGATAATTAAAAAAAGTACAAGTGCACCCATTACATGATGTGTATTAAAAGACTCACACAATCAGCTGATCAATTGCACACGCCGAGCACGGCGGTCTTGGTGGCGTCCACATTCAGCTACTGCGCATGAGCGAGAATACTAAATATCGCGATCTTTCAAGCGCAAAGAAACTCAAAGGCAACCACATCTAAGTTGGCCTAATCCAGCAGTGCTCACATGTGCGCATGTCTATGCAGTAGTGGCCACCCACTTTGGAATCATGTGGTCCTCGTCACATGATCCAGACGACACACCTATACACCTATATATATATACTAGTTGTAACACATGTGCCCATAGCTTGAGAAAGACCACAACAAGCGGTTGAAACGTCGCTGCTATATGACACTGGGTGAATAAACTGCACATGTTTCTTTGAATCTCGTGGTGTGCTGCTGGCTTTTTTCGCTTTATTGAATTGGACCGTAGTGCTGGTTCACACTGGCCTGATTTCGCACCCAACCAAGAAAGTGTGCTGCGTCTTCATTTTTCAATTCAATTTTTATCTACTATCTATCTATTTATTATCTATCTATTTATCTATCTAATGTCTATCCATCTATATACTATCTATCTATTTATCTATCTTCTATTTATCTATCATCTAGAAGCATCTGAAGCTACTTTTTAGGCCTTTCAGGGGTGAATCAGAGTTTTAAAAAAATATATACACCTTATGCAATTGTTTGCTTAGAGGCCGTCGCAGCCATCTGCTGGCTGGCGCATTGATGTATACGTCACTGTGCAGGAGATTTTGCACGGTATCTTCATTTAAGATGGCCGCAATGGCCTCTTTACACGCAAATGGATTAGGTGATTATATATATATATATTCTTTAGTTTTTATGCCATTTCAGAGAAAATTTATTCATTATCAAGAAGCGTGAGGAAATTGAGCTTCATGGCGAATCACATTTTTTTCTGAAATTCAGATCAAAGTCAATTTGTTTGACTTAGATTCGCACAACACTGGTTATGACCACCTGCAATACAGCAGTGGTGGTTGTGGTTGTGGTTGAACACTGTAGGAAAAAGTGCAGGCCTTTCTGGTAGCAGGGACTGTGCAGGGAGTGTGCTACAGCCACCTGTATCTGCGCTGCAGTGGTAGCTGTACCCCTTGGTAGAAGCAGTGTATAATGTGAAAGAAAAATGAATCCAGCCAACAAAGGAGACAAAATGGACAATCGCAATACATCAGTAAGTGACTTGTATTAACTTCCTCTACATGATAAATGCCATTTACTGAAGTGACACAACCCCTTTAGAGCATTTGCATGTGCCAAATGTAACCCATAGACACTGTATGAACATAGTGTATGAGACAATGTCATAAGCATAGAATACAATTAAAACCAGTTTCTAAAAATGAATTTTATTTCTCTTAGAAACAATAGTAGGCACGGAGCATGCATGATGGGCATCATGCCCAGAAACCACTGCTTAGGTGACTTCCGCGTAATATCTGAACCTGCGTTTTTTTTTTAAATTATATTTTGCAGTAAAAATTGTTCCAAAAACAAAATGCACCAAAAAACACAAAAAAGACAATGCTGACACACCCTAAAGGAGTGATGATTTATCTTTAAGTTAGGCTAATCAGCAGAACAAGGGCCCTACAGAAATCAGATAAGCTGGGCTGGGTGGGGATGAGCTGCAGTTTCAGGCTGTTCCTTTGCTCCTCTAATGCGTGTGGTCTTGAAAATCTAACTTCAACCTACGGTATGATACACCAAGGGTGTAGCTATAGGGGGTGCAGAGGTAGCAGTCGCTACTGGACCCAGGAGCCTGAGGGGGCCTAAAGACCCTTGTGCCTCATAAGAGGACATAAGTATTATGGAAAGTGCATGCTGGTCAAGTTACACCTTTGGCTGGAGGAAAGGGGTTAGGTCAAAAATTTGGCATGTGTGTGTGTGTGTGTGTTTGAGTGTGTGTGTGTGTGAAGGGGAGGTAGCTGTTTAAATGTTTGTCTCAGGCAGCAGAAAGACTATGTGCTTCCCCTGGCCACAAAGCACTGAGGGACAGGGGGCCCAAGCGGAACTCTTGCACCAGGATCCATGAACCTTTGGCTATGCCCCTGTCATACACTAAGCATGGGCCAGCAATGTATATACCAGAAAACCCCTCAAAAGCTTAAATGTGTGTGCTTAAAGTGGACCCTTCAGGTCTAGGTCAGGCTTTCATCTATTCTTTCAACTGGTCTGGAGGATGCTAGAGTGTGAGGGAATCTGTGATTGTCATATTAAATCCAACCAGCAATGTCGGGGTGCCTATAGACTGACCTGAGACTGACCACCAGCAGCAACATGCAGTAAACTGCGGCAGTCAAAGAGCTGTGTACAGAAAAATGTTTCAGTCTTGAGAAAGTATCTCCTGTGGAAGAGGACTGTTTATCATATCTGTGAATCCATATAAACAGAAATCCCCTAAAAGATACTTTAAAAATATTCCTTTTTGGTGTTATAATTCCTTAGCGAAAACTTCCATTTTCGCTGTTTAAGACAATTTAAAAATCTTATGACCACTGCAATATATAAATGTGTCTGGAATTAGAAAAAAGGGATTGCTTGACTACCACAAACAGCGCCACACTTGTCAATGGGTTGTGGGTGGTATTATGTATCTTATCACAATTACAACACAAACCCATCCTAATAGCCTCATATATATCTAAAATATAGAAGTTATCATTTTTTTTACCTGTGTGTCATTGTAGAAGAATATTTTACTCTGCAGTAGCAACTTATTCATGATCCAGACCCCATTTTCCCATACAATCAAAGGAATGTATGAAACACTATTTCATGAGAATTTAGATACAAACATTGACCTGCAGATGGCACAAGCGCCATGCAGTTTATTCATTTCAGCTTTCAGTCGCCTGATTTAGGCAAGTATGTCTAAACTGAATTTATGTGATCACTTCTTTGGATTTCATGAATCTTGTATATCTTTATAAATTTATGGGAACAAATTAAGAGTGGAAATCGTACCTCCTGTGATAGAGAAAACCGGTTTATACTACATTTCACAATGTGAATTACCATAAAAATATAATGTACATATTAACTATAAGTTGTTCTAGGAAATTCTCAAGTTGATTAAAGATAGATTAATTTAATTAACGTGTTATAGCAGTATAAGTGATGCAGAAGTGAGCTTAAATTCTAATGAGAGATTAGTATTGAGGGAAAGAAAAACAACCACTAGATGGGTGGATTTGTCTCAGACAGAGAGACCCAGGTGCAAAATCTGAACCAGGATTTACCTCCCACCAGTTATGGGCTGGTGTGTGCAATGACTTCACATTGCGTGGGATCAGGCGCAATATACTACCTTTTTTTCTGGTGTACAAGACGAATGGGCGTATAAAACGACCCCCAACATTTAAAATATAGGGTTTGGGCTATACTTGCCGTATAAGACTACCCCTGAATGCCCAGCCCTCCCTGTCTTCAAGACAATCTTCTCCAGTCCAGGGAACTGACTGGGATCTGTGGATGGCACTGTTATGAGGAGGGGGATCTGTGGATGGCACTGTTATGAGGAGGGGGATCTGTGGATGGCACTGTTATGAGGAGGGGGATCTGTGGATGGCACTGTTATGGGGAGTGGGATCTGTGGATGGCACTGTTTAGGGGGGATCTGTGGATGACACTGTTATGGGGATGGGGATCAGTGTATGACACTGCTATGGGGAGGGGGATCAGTGTATGACACTATATAGCATCTTATGCTATATGTGTCATCCACAGATCCACCCCATGACAATGTCATCCACAAATCCCCCTCCCTATAACAGTGTCATCCACAGATCCCCCCTAAACAGTGCCATCCACAGATCCCCCACCCCATAACAGTGCCATCCACAGATCCCCTCCCCATAACAGTGCCATCCACAGTTCCCGACCATGACAGTGCCATCCACAGATCCCCCCTAAACAGTGCCATCCACAGATCACCCTCCGATAACAGTGTCATCCACAGATCCCCCCCATGACAGTGCCATTCACAAATCCCCCTCCCATAACAGTGCAATCCACAGATCCCCCTCCCCAACGCTCAGAGGAGTATACATTTATTAACTGTAATCTGTAACTTTAACTTTGAAAACTCAGATCCGATGGCATATTCTAACCCGCAGGCAAGCGTCCCCGTCACCATGGGAACGCCTGGGGGTTAGAATATACCTTTGGATCCGAGTATACCGGGCGTATAAGACGACCCCCGACTTTTGAAAATAATTTCTAGTGTTTATTTCTGTAATATTGTCAGGACATACAGTACAGACCAAAAGTTTGGACACACCTTCTCATTCAAAGAGTTTTCTTTATTTTCATGACTATGAAGGCATCAAAACTATGAATTAACACATGTGGAATTATATACATAACAAACAAGTGTGAAACAACTGAAAATATGTCATATTCTAGGTTCTTCAAAGTAGCCATCTTTTGCTTTGATTACTGCTTTGCACACTCTTGGCATTCTCTTAATGAGCTTCAAGAGGTAGTCCCCTGAAATGGTCTTCCAACAGTCTTGAAGGAGTTCCCAGAGATGCTTAGCACTTTTTGGCCCTTTTGCCTTCACTCTGCGGTCCAGCTCACCCCAAACCATCTCGATTGGGTTCAGGTCCGGTGACTGTGGAGGCCAGGTCATCTGGCGCAGCACCCCATCACTCTCCTTCATGGTCAAATAGCCCTTACTTTCAAAGTTTTCCCAATTTTTCGGCTGACTGTAAAGTAATGATAGCCACTCGTTTTTCTTTACTTAACTGCTTTTTTCTTGCCATAATACAAATTCTAACAGTCTATTCAGTAGGACTATCAGCTGTGTATCCACCTGACTTCTCCTCAACGCAACTGATGGTCCCAACCCCATTTATAAGGCAAGAAATCCAACTTATTAAACCTGACAGGGCACACCTGTGAAGTGAAAACCATTTCAGGGGACTACCTCTTGAAGCTCATCAAGAGAATGCCAAGAGTGTGCAAACCAGTAATCAAAGCAAAAGGTGGCTACTTTGAAGAACCTAGAATATGACATATTTTCAGTTGTTTCACACTTGTTTGTTATGTATATAATTCCACATGTGTCAATTAATAGTTTTGATGGCTTCAGTGTGAATCTACAATTTTCATAGTCATGAAAATAAAGAAAACTCTTTGAATAAGAAGGTGTGTCCAAACTTTTGGTCTGTACTGTACATCTCACATCTGCACAAACCCATTTTAATACACACCTTTTATTTTGTAGGAGTAGGAGTCTTTTCCTAAGCACAAAGGCTCAAAGGTGAGTTGTATCACTATACAACTAACCAAAATGTTGGTGGCACAGAAGTCAAGCACTTCATGATTGAACATGAGAGTTTTTTTTATTTTTTTATTCAGATTAGGCTTTATTCAGCTAAATTGGTCAACCTATTCAATTCCAGTCCATATCAATTCAACATCGAACATGCTCCAATTGGCCTAAAAATTTGTCTATGAAACAAAGGTCTGCAAGGACTCATATTTTTGTCTCTTATTGCTCAATTTTTATAATTTTATTATAATTTTTTTCTTTTTCTATCTCTCTCTCTCTTTTTTAAAAAATTTATCTGAATCAAATCCCCAAAAATCTGATTCAGATAAAACATGACTATTCCCAAAATTCGGGTCAAATTTGACTTGCTTAGAATTGAATACTTGAAAGATCTTCTGAACTATAAGTACATCTTGTACATTTTCATCAAGCCTCATAAAATCCCATCCATGTGTTTTACAACTATCCACTGAAAAGGACTGCCACTAATAAGGATCTTAAAGGACAGTCAAGATTGCTTACAGTCGAACAGATATGCTAAAGAAGTCAATCTCGAAGATTTAGAAAGTAAACAGTGCTCGACTGCTTTTGTTTTTTAGAATATCACAGCTGCTAAAGATGGCCGTACACATGCAATAGCAGTCGGCCAATTGATCATATCTTTCCTAAGTCCCCCATATACTGTACATACATGGTCGGTTCAGCCAAGAGCCTTTGTGTTGTCTATCTCTAAGAGTGTATCTAAAGGCTGTATTACACTGGTCCATGGTCGGCTAGCTTATTGCTAGTGATGAGCAACATAGGCAATATTCGTATTCGCGATATAGCCCAAATTTTGGGCCTAATATTTACCATAAATTCTAGAATTCGTGATCTCCAGTCATTATTTTCTTGATTGCGAAAATCGGCAATGTAATATATTCGGAATAAAAATTTGCAATTAGAATATTCGCGATCAACACTAGTAAGGAATAGGCAACTATCCCATTGGTTGCTAGGGATGTTGCTAAGCTTAGACAAAGATATTGCAGCCTTCTCATTGGCCCACAAGCAAAAAGCAGTGAGGGATCATGGGTACTGATGAAAAAAAATCCAGAATATAACAAGATATAGCACTATATCTTAACACTATATATATAACACTATATTCTAGATATTCGCAATAAAAATTTGCGATTAGAATATTCGCAATCAACACTAATCATCACTAATGAACGTGCATAGGAATGCTCGTTAACGGTGATCTGGCTGTGTAATACTGCTGTCAATTGCCCAATGAACGAGCAAACACTTGTTCATCGGGCAATCAAGATTTTTAAGCATGCTTAAAAATAAGCTTGAGTGAATCCAGCTTCGAATCATAGATCCAAAGTTGATTTGTTCAAAAATGTTGTTTTTAATGCTGAACAGCATTAACATGTATTGACTCCATATAGGCAAAGTTCGTATCACCCGAAGTTGTGCGAGACTTCAGTGATTTACTACTAAATTCATATTTATGTATTTAAAAACATTTTAAAATAGGAATTGGAAGTCGGCTTTGGTGTTGGCTGGTACATCGATACCAAGGCCGAATTTGGATTCCTATTTTAAAATGTTTTTAAATACGCAGAAACAATGCAGCAGTAATTCACCAAAGTCTCGCAATATGAATTGTGTCTACACAGAGCCAATACATTTTAATGCTGTATATAAACCATTAAAAATTTAGTTTTTTAATGCATCGATTTCGGATTTATGACCCAAAGCATGATTCGCTCAAGCCTACTTAAAAATCCTCATTTGCCAGCGGCATATTGTGATGTCTAATCATGATCTGCTACCGGCAAACAATGATTCAGAATGGGGATGAGTGAGGATATTAGTGATAGCTCCTCCCCATACTGTGGTGATCACTGCTGGTAATAGCAGTCTTCTCCTCCGCTGACGAGCAGGCGATTACCAGGAAGGAAAGCTTCCCTCCCAACAATCGCCTGGCTGACCATGTAATGTAATAAGCCCTAATAGTCTATCTCTGGTTTCAGTGGCAACTATCACTGCAATCATAGTCTTCCCTGAAACCTGTTTTTAAAGATTGTGGCCAAAGCTCAATTGTAGCTAAAGAAAGATCCTTCAAAAGTCCCCTTCTTCTGTAGCCACACTTCCTGAACACTGTTAGTTGAAAACATGATTGTCCTTTTCTGGCTGAAAGAATGATGTTTGGAATAATCAGTAGAGGAGATTAATTGTAGCCAAGTTAAAGCACCCCCTTTAGCTAGCTCTTTTCTCAACCAGCGTGGAGGAAGAGAGGGGGGCAAGTGTGGCACTTGCTGACAAACTGCAGGGAAAAAGGAGAGACATACAGTTGCAAGAAACAATATGTGAACCCTTTGGAATGATATGGATTTCTGCACAAATTGGTCATAAAATGTGATCTGATCTTCATCTAAGTCACAACAATAGACAATCACAGTCTGCTTAAACTAATAACACAAATAATTAAATGTTACCACGTTTTTATTGAACACACCATGTAAACAATCACAGTGCAGGTGGAAAAAGTATGTGAACCCTTAGATTTAATAACTGGTTGAACCTCCTTTGGCAGCAATAACTTCAACCAAACGTTTCCTGTAGCTGCAGATCAGACGTGCACAACGGTCAGGAGTAATTCTTGACCATTCCTCTTTACAGAACTGTTTCAGTTCAGCAATATTCTTGGGAAGTCTGGTGTGAATTTCTTGAGGTCATGCCACAGCATCTCAATCGGGTTGAGGTCAGGACTCTGACTGGGCCACTCCAGAAGGCGTATTTTCTTCTGTTTAAGCCATTCTGTTGTTGATTTACTTCTATGCTTTAGGTCGTTGTCCTGTTGCAACACCCATCTTCTGTTGAGCTTCAGCTGGTGGACAGATGGCCTTAAGTTCTCCTGCAAAATGTCTTGATTAACTTGGGAATTCATTTTTCCTTCGATGATAGCAATCCATCCAGGCCCTGACGCAACAAAGCAGCCCCAAACCACAATGCCCCCACCACCATACTTCACAGTTGGGATGAGGTTTTGATGTTGGTGTACTGTGCCTCTTTTTCTCCACACATAGTGTTGTGTGTTTCTTCCAAACAACTCAACTTTGGTTTCATCTGTCCACAGAATATCTTGCCAATACTGCTGTGGAACATCCAGGTGCTCTTGTGCAAACTGTAAACGTGCAGCATGGGGTTTTTTTGGACAGCAGTGGCTTCCTCTGTGGTATCCACCAATGAAATCCATTCTTGTTTAGTGTTTTACGTATCGTAGATTCGCTAACAGGGATGTTAGCATATGCCAGAGACTTTTGTAAGTCTTTAGCTGACACTCTAGGGTTCTTCTTCACCTCATTGAGCAGTCTGCGCTGTGCTCTTGCAGTCTCTTTACAGGATGGCCACTCCTAGGGAGAGTGGCAGCAGTGCTTAACTTTCTCTATTTATAGACAATTTGTCTTACCGTGGACTGATGAACAGCAAGGCTTTTGGAGATATTCACATCAGGCAATGCTTCTTGTAAAAAGCAAACCCAGAACTGGTGTGTGTTTTTTTTTTATAGGGCAGGGCAGCTCTAACCAACACCTCCAATCTCATCTCATTGATTGGACTCCAGTTGGATGACACCTCACTCCAATTAGCTCTTGGAGTGAGGTGTCAGTAAAAAGTGGTGTGTTCAATAAAAACATGGAAACATTTAATTCTTTGTGTGTTATTAGTTTAAGCAGACTGTGATTGACTATTGTTGTGACTTAGATGAAGATCAGATCACATTTTATGACCAATTTGTGCAGAAATCCATGTCATTCTAAAGGGTTACGTACTTATTCTTGCAACTGTAGATATTCTGCTCTCTCTCTATTTAAGTGTATATGATCTCAGGGGAGGGAAACATGGATTTCTGTGCATGTTATCAATCCCCCTACCCCTGAATCAAAAAGCATACTTTTTTGGGGGGAAAGGAGCGAGAAGATAAATTCTTGCCCATATAATTACCTCTCTGCTCCTAATTCGGCTATTCATTGATGCCATAGATGTTTACCGTTGTCCAGAAATTGGCGTTACGTACATTGCACCAAACACTTGTACCCCACACACTCAAACATCAATAAAGTTTCCATTTTACACTGTTTTTTCCATGTTCTAGCATACAGACACAATATGCAGACTGTTGTTCTAGCACTACCTGTTGCATATATATATATATATATATATATATATATATATATATATATACACTCACCTAAAGAATTATTAGGAACACCTGTTCTATTTATCATTAAAGCAATTTTCTAGTCAACCAATCACATGGCAGCTGCTTCAATGCATTTAGGGGTGTGGTCCTGGTCAAGACAATCTCCTGAACTCCAAACTGAATGTCAGAATGGGAAAGAAAGGTGATTTAAGCAATTTTGAGTGTGGCATGGTTGTTGGTGCCAGGCGGGCCGGTCTGAGTATTTCACAATCTGCTCAGTTACTGGGATTTTCACGCACAACCATTTCTTGGGTTTACAAAGAATGGTGTGAAAAGGGAAAAACATCCAGTATGCGGCAGTCCTGTGGGCAAAAATGCCTTGTGGATGCTAGAGGTCAGAGGAGAATGGGCCGACTGATTCAAGCTGATAGAAGAGCAACGTTTACTGAAATAACCACTCGCTACAACCGAGGTATGCAGCAAAGCATTTGTGAAGCCACAACACGCACAACCTTGAGGCGGATGGGCTACAACAGCAGAAGACCCCACTGGGTACCACTCATCTCCACTACAAATAGGAAAAAGAGGCTACAATTTGCACGAGCTCACCAAAATTGGACTGTTGAAGACTGGAAAAATGTTGCCTGGTCTGATGAGTCTCGATTTCTGTTGTGACATTCAAATGGTAGAGTCTGAATTTGGCGTAAACAGAATGAGAACATGTATCCATCCTCTGATGGCTACTTCCAGCAGGATAATGCACCATGTCACAAAGCTCGAATCATTTCAAATTGGTTTCTTGAACATGACAATGAGTTCACTGTACTAAAATGGCCCCCACAGTCACCAGATCTCAACCCAATAGAGCATCTTTGGGATGTGGTGGAACGGGAGCTTTGTGCCCTGGATGTGCATCCGTCAAATCTCCATCAACTGCAAGATGCTATCCTATTAATATGGGCCAACATTTCTAAAGAATGCTATCAGCACCTTGTTGAATCAATACCACGCAGAATTAAGGCAGTTCTGAAGGCAAAAGGGGGTCCAACACCGTATTAGTATGGTGTTCCTAATAATTCTTTAGGTGAGTGTATATATATATATATATATACATATATAATTTCTCACAGTCACCATATGTCACTTCAGTCAGAAACATAAAAATGCTATGGGTCTTAATGTCTCATGGTACGTAATACACAGTAACACTGTAAAAATAAACCCAACAAAGTTTTGTAATTATATGTACCCCATTATATGTACCCCAAAATGGCTTTTCTAAAACATCTTATACAGCTAAACGGAAGAAAAAAATAAAAAGTCATGACCACTGGAACTCTTAGGGGAAATGTTACTAGCCTTTAAGTCTAAAATTACCTGTGTCACTAAGAGGCCAAAATGTCCTTAAGTCACCTGATTGTTGCACTAGTGTTATTTATTTGAGACGTAAATTCAAAATCCACAATAAAAAGTTAGATTTTCAGAAGAGTTTTTTCAATTTTACTATCACTTTGGGGGAAGGAGGAACTAAAGTTGTATTAATCAGAATAAAGAAAGGTACCTATTAGATGCAGCCAACATGGAAGACCATGTTTCCACATTAATACTTCCCTGTCTCATATTTTTGCAAAGTCATTGAATATGTCTAGTATATTTTTCAAAGATTGTCATTCAGTCCAATGCTATCATTTCAATATTTTGTCTGAAGGGTTCAGATATAACCTTTTGTTGCAGGAAATGTTGCAGGCATTTTATGGCTGACAGATCTAATTTAGTGCAGAATAGGCAGTAAGCTATCTTTAGATAAATGCTAATGAGGATGTGGCTGCTGTACTCTCTTATGCTTAGAGGGAAGGTCAACAGCTAATAAACTCAGTTAACAAGGCAATCTGAACTGCACTTCAGTTTAACATTGTATCAATATGTAGTCATTACAGCCAAGGGTCATTAAAAGGCAACCTTAAGTACTAGTTCACAAAGTAAATAAAAAATAAGTACAACGGTTTATTTAAATGGCATGCTTTAGTAGTACCAGATCCAAAGTAATATGTCACTTACTGATCTCATAAATGCATCCTTTGTTTCCTCTCTGTATGTTGTATGTCACCTACTCATGTACTAGTTTGTCTATTAATTCTGTTTTCTCTTTACAGGAAGGTTAGTGTAAATATAATGAGAAAATGCCTCTTTCTTTACTCAACCCCCCACTTCCCTCCCTACCACCTACACAGACCAATCTCTCTGAAGTTAAAATGTACTGAGAGATCGGGTTACTGCTGCTGTAAATGGAAGTCTACAGAGATGGGAAGGGGTGGAGGAGGAGTGAACTGCTCTGAAACACAGGCACTGCTGCAAATTTGAGTACGTGTTTTACCCCAGTGCTCCATTCAAAGTTACACTGTTTATTACTGCTATACGCTGAAGCTGCATCTTAGAGCAAGAGATAGAGGTGAGCAGGGTGTCCTCTTCTCTTTGTGCCATGTATCGGAGACATCACAGCAACTAGTCTCTACACAATTTGCAGCTTTGGTCAGGAAAACTGACAATAAGAATTAAGAAACAGACCCTAGAAGGAAAAAGTGCTAAAATGCAAGTCACATAATGCTTTGAAATTCTCAGTGTACACACAAATGTGACAGCTTATGCTGAAAAGTAATGTGAAAGTTTAATGATGCTTTTAAAAAGTTGCTTTTTTTTTAGAACAAGCTGTGTACATAAGGAATAACACCTCTTCTAGCCATTATATTTTTGTATTATGCGTTCATCACCGGTTTACCCTTAGCAGGATCTATCTCTAAATGTAAGTTTTCCCTTGGCTCAGCACGCATCTCTCTCTTATACACTCAGAAACAGCAGCAGTATGGTGGACATTTATAGCAGTACTGAGCAATGTTGCTGCATATATATATATACGGATGTAGTAGAGGTAACACTCATGATTTATGAGACATGTTATCTAAACTAAATGCGTTAAGCAAACACCTTCAATTGCTTTTCAATGGTTTTTGTCTCAAGATAACGCAATGAGTTAAGAAATTTGAGTTAGGAGCTTGAGTGCTAACCCTGCTACATCTGTATATAGCATTTAGCATCACCAAATAAAGGTTTATATGTACAACAGCCAATCTTGTATAAGCTCTCTTTCCTTTTAACTTGCAAAATATCCGAGCCTATCCTAAGACACTGTCCTGCCTTTTAGTGACCACATTAGTAGCTGCTTTGGCTGCCTCTATGGTATGAGCATGGATCAAAATCATATACAGAATTCAATGTCACAACTGAAGGTCAATACAGTGTGGCTTTACAATGAAACACAACTCTTTAGTAACAAATATTTATTTAGCAAAGTCTGACTACCCAAGCTTACCCTTAACAGTCCAAATAACCTCCAAATTAGAATTTATACAGATGGAAGTCAAGTCAAGTAGCTTGAAATCTTAGATCTGTAAATGGCCAGCATTTTGTAAAAATGGTAAAATGTTCTTCTTGCAAGAATAATACTGTTTGGGCAACTCAGAATGTGACAGCAGACTTTCTGAGCAGTCACTCTCTAAGTCAAGGGAAATGGTGCATCAACTAAGAAGTTTCCCCTTTAATATTTCATCTAAGAGGACCTTTTTGGCAACAGAGAATACCATTTTATTTTTCTTTGTATCCCAGGGACATCCATATGGGACAGATGGGATAGAAGCCCTCTCTCTACTTTGACATAGTTCCCTATCATATGCCTTTCTTCCTTTGAACCTCCTTCTCAAGGTAATCCAAAAATGAAGGCAGGTTAAAGCAAGAGTTATTCTGATTGTCCCCTTTTATCCAAGGAGAACCTAACTTACTTGGTTAAGAAAAATGTTGGTATCTGATTTCTGGGTCAGATCTGGGCAAGATCTTCTTTTTTAGTTGCTGGGCCACCATCTGGGCCTAGGTAACCTTCATTTAACAGCCTATAATTTGAAAGGGGGATCTTGAAAAAATGATTTATCAAACTAGATTATTTCCACTCTTCTATCTAATAAGGTACATAGGAAAATAAGGTACATCTAATATCTACTTAAGGAAGAACTCCCGCAAAAAATGTACTCTCTACTGCTAGAAAGGTACATGATGTAATCTGTAGTGAATGTGATTTTCGTACCAGTGGCTGTATTTGTGAGGTATACCTCCCTAATGCTTCTCACCTATGTCATATGACCGGCAATCAGACTCTCCAACTGAAACAGCATCTTATGTGTGGACAGGAAGTCAGTTTCTCTATGTATTCCTCGGGGGGGAGCCTCACTCTCAGTCTCATAGGAATGAATAGAGAAGTAACTGACTTCCTGTCCTGTTTCAGTTGGAGATCAGAGAGTTGGTCACATGACATCACTTTCTAGCAGGTCACAGAGTAAAATTGTTTGCGGGAATTCTACTTTAAGGATCCGGAGGATTGTTTTAAGTTTTCTGTCAGGAACTAATTGATTCCCTCAGGGAACACCCCATATTAAAAATATATTAAAAATTAAAATGTTTCTCAAGGAAGGGCTTAACCAAAATCTCAAGCCTAGTACACTTAAAGCCCACATCTCTGCCATGAGTGCCTTTTTTGATGCTTCTTTATCCAACATAGGATGACAGAATGTAAAAATGTCAATGATTATTAGGTACAGAGAGCTCAGAATTTCTCACAAATCTCCAACTAATAAGATTGTTTTCTTGACTAATTAACAATAGTCTAAAGAGAATTTTTTGGGGATTTGTATTTTCATTTTCCATATCACTATCTATATTTAAACAAAAACATCTAAATTCATGCTGTTTTTGCAATGGCCACTAGGCTTAATAATATACAGAGACTTCCTGTTCTGTAGAGATATTGCATTAGATTATCATCATACGCAGAATTACAATGACAGATATCACCTCTATATAGGTAACACAGGATCCATCATTCCCATTGTGTGATATCACAGCTTATCTAGTCCGTACTGATCTCTGTTCAGGTCACAGAGCACGGCTAGAAATATCATTCATAGAAGTCAGAGGTAAGTTCCTGTCTATTCTATGACCTATATGACTGCTCAGAAATAAGTGGAAATTTTGACTCATTTTAGTCACCATAGCCAAAGTGAAAACTGTATGATTTTTCTTTTTTTTTTTCTTTTAAATATTGTGGGGATTTGCTCTGGTAGACAGGCTTGCGGATTCAGAATAGAGGCAATGACAACGTCTTTAACTTAAACAGTTCAGTGTTTATTCACACATAAGGTTAAAGGGAACCTGTCACCGGGATTTTGGGTATAGAGCTGAGAACATGGGTTGCTAGATCGCCGCTAGCACATCCGCAATACCCAGTCCCCATAGCTCTGTGTGCTTGTATTGTGTAAAAAAAAAACGATTTGATACATATGCAAATTAACCTGAGATGAGTCAGAGCTTGAAAATATGACTCTTCTCTGGTCACACAAGTAAGATATGACTCTTTTATGTTAATTTGCATATGTATCAAATCGGTTTTTTGACACAATAAAAGCACACAGAGCTATGGGGACTGGGTATTGCGGATGTGCTAGTGGCCATCTAGCAACCCATGTCCTTAGTTCTATACCCAAAATCCTGGTGACAGGTTCCCTTTAAGCAAAACAAAAAGTCAGTTTCAAGGAAAACAGTCACATTGAGTCTGGTGTTTGTTCACACCATGCAGCAATGTAGAAGTCCTTGGACATAGCAGAAACCACCTGCTCTCATGCCAACAAGGTACCAGGCCTCTACGCAGGCTCAAACTCCCAGGTCCCAACACAGAGACTGACAGAGCTTCACTGTCAGAGAGGAGTCAATTCCCACCACTTGACAGTGCTGCCTATGTTTTATAGCCCAAACCAAGACCCGGCCTGGAACGTGGGGAGCAGCCACCCACCCTGCACTTTGGCTGCTCCCAGTAAGAGCCGGCCCGAATCGGCTTTACAGCCATACTAAATAGCAAAACCATGTCAGTCAGCACTAGCTGCCACTGACACATGAAATTAACGGCTCTTACCGTCCGACAATGATGGACCCTTGCACCTTCCTACAATATAGACAGGGACAAGGAAATGAAAAAAATAAATCATCAAAAATTCTAATAATGCATGCAGCAGTTTTTTCTGGCCGATTCTCAGCATATTTGCCGGAATGCGGCCGGATCTCCACTGGTCCCATTTATAGTGAATGGGGCAGGATGGAGCCCTACAAACCTCCGGCAATGCCAGAGTGCACAGAGCCGGTAGGCTGCTCTCTACCTAAACAGCCTGCCGGATCGCTGATGCTAGTCTGCAACTAGCCTAAGAGACTCATTTAAAGGGGTTTCCTCCTGAAACAACACAGGCCACAGCATCTGTCTGAAATAAATAAGAGGAACCTATTTAACTCTACATGGTTGCCACAGTGACGTCATGTCGTCAACATGTGAATGATGCTGCCCATCACTGGCCTCAGCAGTGCACATGCTAGCGATTGGCTGCAGTGGTCATGTGTTGCTGACATGGTCATTGCTACAGCCAGGTCAACAGTGCCCAGCCAGGCTTAATTCAGGTGTGTCTGGTTTCTGGCTGGAAAAATAGTCTTCTAGAAAATGGGAAAATTATATTTTGCCTTTAGTAAATAGAAAGAAAGAATTTGAAGCCCTTATGCAAAATTATGTTTTTTCCTAAAGTTTCCTGGTAGAAGCAAACTATAAAAACTAGTGTACAATGTAAACCTTCAAACTGGACAGCTTCAACAGATGAACATGAGATTTATTATTTGGCCACAATCAATATTGTATACAGCCTTGTTATCCGTGCTCCTTGGTTAGTAATTTATGGGGCACTGCGGTGTTATTTGATAGGACAGTAATAACTATTCTGATACCTATTGCTAAAGCTAGTTAGTGACTATGACACATTGTATATTATGTTCTGGACTCTTAACATCACTTCTATTATTATTGTATAGATTTGTAATCTGACCTCACAAGAGCATCCAATGAGACTGATTTATGGTGTTAAAACACTGTGGTTAGACTTCCCATGACCACTGTAATTCACATTGATTTATTATTCAGTGCTAGTTCAGCAGTCTTATTAAAAGTTAACGGTCTTGTGTGCTAGTGGTATGATAAGCTGGGGAAAGCAGAAGGATTTCTGTCTTCTTGGCTTCTGCATCTTACTAAGCTTATTAATCAGATTTATGTCTAAAAAGCATTGACTTCTTTCCATTCTTACTATAAAACTGTACATACAATTGCTGGATATAACAGAGTAAGGCTCTTCTCACACTACATGTCTACCCCAGATTTACATCTGGAGGATTTCCCAATGGGAGCCTGGGAACATGTCCTACATTTTATTTACTGTGTTTTAAAGTATTATTTCATTTTTGCTGTAAAATCTGATTCCTGAAATCAATATCCTGCCTCAAAGTCATTCAAACAATCACAATATGAAAATAAACGCTAGCCATTTAATGCTTTCATATTCTAAGGTCTTCTGAGGTACACAAGAAGAGACTATAAAGCAGGCTATAATACTTGATGCTACCATTGCAATGGGCACTTTGTGACTTTGTTATTGGGATATGAAGTCTGAAAAAAAATAATTGTGTGTTTTTTACCCCTGTATATTATTTTATTTATAGTATATGTATATTGCATGAGGAAATGTGAGTTTTTCCAATTTCCCAATGTTCGTTCCTTGTTTTGTAGAAATCACCATACAAAACCATACTGTAGTTGACCAGATGGAGTATGGCAATCATAACACTATTATAATATATAAAGTGGGCACTGGGCATTCATTGTGAAATTCTAAACAATTCAACTTATTTAAACCAATACAATATTTTATGATGCTTATACTGTAGCAAGACTTGTTGTCAGTATACAATCCTTACAATCCTTTGCCTCATGTCTGGAGGATCGGATCAGTTCAATCCCCAATTGGTTTCACTGATCTAACATTGCTATAGGGTTTTATGTTTCTTATGTTTTAGAGTTTTAAATAGATATTTTTTTTATTTATTTATCGATTCTGGCATGAATCTGCTGAATTGCCCTTTGCATTCGATCCAGGTTTGAATAAATTGTACCCAAATTGAAAGTGCTCTAATTGCCCAAAAAAGTCACTCCTTGTTTTCTCTATTTCCTTGTTTACACAAAATTAATATGTTTGAATTAGAGATGGCCTTGTGGTTCGCCCGGCAGTCATTTAGCGGCGAACTTTGCGTGTTTGCGATTCGCTGAACATGCGAACATATGGAGATATTCACGCCCGCCATATTCTTTTACATTGTGAAGAACTTTGACCGATAACACATCCTTCAGTTGGTACAGGACAGCCAATTGAGACGTTTCAGCACATGGACGTACCCCCTACCTTATAAATAAACCTGATCTGGCCGCCATTTTACATTCAGTGTTTTGCCAGTGTAGGGAGAGGTTGCTGTGTGGAACAGGGACAGGCTGTTATGGACACCAAACACTAGCTAATAGGACCACAAAAGTCATTTTAAGCACTAGTATAGGTGTGCTATCGATAGGTGTGATACACAGAGGAGTGCGATATTCTTATAATATACTGTTATAATGAGTCAAAAACACATAGATCTATATAGTGATCACCTGGAAGTCAGGGGCCTAGGGGCTAGGGGCTTACTAGGGCCATTTTTATATAGGGTAAGGTTCCGGACGGGGTCGCTCTTATCAGGTGGGTGGTTTGTGGTTAGGCTATCAGGGCCAGAATAGCACTTCCCTGTAGGGCAATATCAGCAACAGTTCTTTGCCCACCCTGTCCCAGGGATAGATGGTTTTTGCTTTCCCTCCGGGATTCATGGATGTGCACTGGAACCCCCCGGATTGTGGTAGGACATGTGGTTTCGGATTTAGTGCCGCCGAGCACTTGTTACTGCCTACCACATCTATGCTTTTTGCTTAACTTTAATAATTAAATTTATTTTCATTTTGAGGGATATCTTTTCCATTCACACATCCGCAGACCCATTCATTTTCAATGGGGCCAGAATGTGCTGTCCGCATCCGCGTTTGCGGATCCGCACTTCCGCATCCGTGCTCCCATTTCCGCAAAAAAAATAGAATATGTCCTATTCTTGTCCGCAATTGCAGACAAGGTTAGACATTTTTTATTATAGTGCCGGCGATGTGTGGTCCGCAAATTGCGGAATGCACATTGCCGGTGTCCATGTTTTGCGGATCAGCAAAACACTTAAAGACGTGTGAATGGACCCTCATAGTAACATTATTAAAGGTTACGTTTTATCTTTATGTATATTCTAATGGATTGCCTTCCTCGTACAATAATATAATATACTTTCTATGTTAGAAAGTACTGTATATTTTAGTGCATTTGTATTGTGCGGCAGTTGTGTGCGGTTCTGCTGCGATACTGCAGGTATATAGAGGGACAAGCGTTATTGGAACAAATAATTTCTACTGGTGTGATATACCAGTCGCCCCCCAAAAAAACTGATTGAAGCGGGGTGTTATATACCATCATACTTTCTTTATAGTGCATTTGGGTACTGTATAGTGCATTTGCGCGTACGCGAAAATTATATTGCCGATATTTTGCATTGAAAAAAATTATGAATGGAGATCACAAATTCGAATAATACATCTGGACTATTTGTGCACTTCTAGTAACTATTTCTTGGCTGCAAATATGAGCTGAAGGTTTTTCAGGTTCGCCTGCCATTAAAATGAATGGGACCCGCTGCAAACTTGCGGTTCGCAAACATTTGATCGTGTTCGCGAACCGTCCCGGCAGATGTTCGTCCATCACTAGTTAGAATCATAACAAAAAAAATAAAGATTTAATTTCTGAATTTCAGAATCAAACAGTTATCTAGTTATTGAGTCATATAGTTATCCATTAGTTATCCATTGAGGGGTTTAAACACTGATGACCTATCCTTTAGATAATCCATCAATATCTGATTAGTGGGCTTTAACATGAGGGACTGTTACTTATTAGCATAATGAAGGAGCCACATTTCTCCAGCAAGTGCTCTGTCCCCTTCATAGTTTTATCAGACGCGACCTCATGAATATGAGTATGGCAGTGCCTTATAATGCAGCTCAATTTCATACCCAAATGGAACTGATCTTCACTGTTAGGCACAGACACAGAATGGCCTATCCTTCCCTTCTTAAGAATATGTTTCCACAGTTTAAAGAGTAATTGCACTTTAGAAAAAAACTTTTGACATTTTGTAGTGACATATTAAAGATTTTGGAAAAAGGAATGAAAGCAGCACACACGGTCTCATTGGGTCACTAGAATGCATCAGCCGACAAAAACCGCGGATCCACAGCGGTCATGCCAGAAGGTTGAAGTAGAAGAGTCACAGCAGCATCTCCGTTTTTTGTTAAGGAAAAAAGAACTGAAGTGGATATATACCCTGCGATCCCTACAACCACATGGTCTTAATTTGGATTTCAGTGTGGCAGGGATCGATTAAGATGATCCCCCAGTTAGGAGATATATAAGTACTTTATTGAGGTCATCCTCCGTATTCTGTATGATCCTAGTGATCTTTTAAATATTTTAAATATGTCTGTTATATCCTCTATAATGATATGTGTGATCAGCTTGTTCTAGATATATGCCCAATTCCTAAACTAGATGCATGGTATCACTGTCATATATGTGCTCTGCCCCAATTCGTTGGAGGTGGAGATTTATATGTCATGTACCATTGGATAGATGGACCCTTGCTCCCGGTGCTCCGTTTGTCGTTATGTCCGCAAAGCTTTATATGTTACCTTGGCAACGGTGACACAGTGTGATGTCACATTTGCGCGCGACTGTTGGTCTTGGTGCCGGCGCTGCAGCTTGTAGAGTTACGCATTGTGACGTGCTCACGCGGGACTTCCGCGAGATCTGCAGCGTGGTTGCCTTGGGGACATGTAAACAGTGAGTAGCGCGAGCCTGCGCAGTACAGAGGCGGGGACGCAATTGTCAGACGGGAGTAAGTGATTCCATGGTGCAACCTACCCAGGTGAGGCAGTTGATTTATGCAAAAGAGGGATTACTATTGTGACCAATCACGATTGGTTTTGTGAGGCAGGTGAACGTATACTATTGGCTGATGTCATTTGAGGAGGGTGGTGGTTACCCTATTTAATGTCGGTATATTTCACAGTTTGATTATGCTTGATAAAGGCTGGTTACAGCCGAAACGTTGCACTTTATTTGTATACATGCTGTGAAGCTTTTGCAATAAAAAAGAAAAAAAACTGAGTTGCTGCTGTGACTCTTCTACTTCAATATTAAAGATTTTGATCAGTGGGGTCCAATCGCTAAATTAGGAGTTATAAGTGCTCAGCTGATCAATTGACGTATCTTTGCTTTTAAGCCTCCCTGATCCTGCTGCTAACTATTTTTGCTCAGCTGGAAAGCCGCTTTAAAGCATCACTGAGCTTTCCAAAAAGTTTTGATCGAGACATATTCCAGGTCTTGATTGGTGGGGGACTGATGGCTGAGACACCCATGGATCACTAGAATAAGGACAGAGAAGCGCTTGCATAACGCTCTCTCTCCTTGATGCAGGAGAAAGGCTCAATAGACATCTAAATGCCTGCCTTGACTCTATGCTTCTCTCTACTCGTTCTGGTGATCCATGGGAGTGTCAGTACTCAAACCACCACCCATCAAAACCTTTGATATGTTGCTATGACATATCAATAGATTTTGGAAAGCTCAGTGACCCTTAAAGTGGAAGAAGTAATGAAAATAAACACATAAATGAAAGTGGTTTTTAAAACACTGCTGGAACGTGGAATAGGGATGTCAAGCACATTCTTCAGTTGCACAAATTTCCAACCTTCCAATTTATTGTGAAAACTTGTCTATTTATTTAACAGTGATGCAATTGAAATGATTTCCCTCCAGAGAAAACATAGCTGGATTTGTATGTTTGTGATTTATTCTTACTGACCAGGCTTGTGCCCCTCATATCTGATAAAGCCCCTAGTCTAATTTCTGAATCAGAGATACACTCCGCTTCTCTGTAAGAGAGATTGTATGTGAATGTTCCTTTGCCCCGCAGCTTTGGTCAAGAGCGCTGTGTTTAAAGGTTATAGTGATTAAGCACCGTGATTAATTAAGTCTCAAAAGAATCAATTCCAGTCAACCACAAATCTAATTTGCATTGCAGTTCAGCCCTTACTTAAACTTGCCTTTTACACAGTCTACAGCTCCAAACGAATCTTTCTTCACAATGGGCATTTTGGGATTGCCGCATTATTAAGAGTCATTTTACAAAAGCTAATGGGAAAAATCTATCTATATGGCAGCATTAACTTGAAGTAGCTTCTTCCTCTCATGTCAATTAGTTGTGTATTACATTTCCCCAATGCTGCATTAATCGCAATGAACAACAGTAAGTTATGACAACAGAGCTTCCATTTAGCAAACTTCTACAATGTAATATGCCCTAATTGCACAGGCAGTACATATAGACTGCTGGCTCTAAAATTTATCAGACCATATTGTGCGATTTCAAATGAGAACAAGCAAGATTATTGCATTTACATTACTGGATTTCTGCCTTAAATGATACAAATGCCTCACTATGAAACCATATAAATTGATCTCTTCAACATTGCTATTCCCTCCAGTGAGGAAAATTGTAAACAAATGTTGGAACATATTGAAAAGACTGTATAAAATGGTCACATAGGGGCACATTTATTAAGACCGGCGTTTTAGACGCTGGACTTAATAAAGCCCTATGCTGGCGGTGGCTCCACCGAAGTTATGGCTCCACCAGTTCTAAATGTAAAACAGCTTCCATGCTGTCTTACATTTAGACCTTTTTCTACGCCTGAAACAGGCGCAGAAAATGGTAAATGAGATGGGCATGCCAGCCCGTTCCCTCCCCCGCCCCCCGCCCACGATTTTAGACCTGGTATGAGCGTGTAGTAGTCGCAGATTGCGGCTCAACTTAATAAATGACCCCCATTGCAATTGGGCCCCTCTATCTAGTTACCATCACACATAAAGTTCATTTAAAAAACAATACCAACAGACCTATAGGAGACAGACATACACCAAAACTGTACCCTACTACATCTTATTCTCATTTGGTTCCAACTGCACATGTATTTGCAATTTGATGCTACATATACAGATGATGTCAACGACAAACATTTGTAATGTGTTTTTCTCATACAAGGGTCGAAAGGAATAGGGATGGTTGTGGAGGAGGGTAGTCAGTGACTGCCGTATAAGCACTCATTCCCAACATCTACTAGGGTGAATTTCCTAGGAAGCCAATTTACACTCTGGTATATATTTGTAGTGTGGGAGGTATCCTGAGCTTTAGGAGGAAACCCATACAAACATGGGGAGAACATACAAATCCCATACAGATGTTGCCCTTGGATGTATGTTAAGCCAAGACCCCAGTACTGAAAGATAGTGTTTGGCGCGAATATTTTAATCGCAAATTTTAATCGCAAATATCGCCACTTCGAGAATTTGCGAAGATTTAGAATATAGTGCTATATATTCGTATTCACAAATATTCTAGATTATTTTTTTTTCATCAGTAACCTTTTCTTGCTTGTGGGCCAATGAGAAGGCTGCAATGTCTTTGAGCTTAGCAACATCCCTAGCAACCAATAGGAAAGTTGCCTACCCCTTACTATATAAGAAACTCCCCAGCAGCCATTCTCTACAGTTTTTTAAAGTTCTGAGAGAGACAGCAGTGTCATTGCTGTGCTCTGTGCTTTACTGTTTAATTACATTAGATAGTTAGTTAGCTTATATATATAATACAGACAGTTAGTGGGAGATAGTCAGTGTAGGTTAGATAGTGATATAGTGTAGCTGATCTATACAGACATGCTACAGACATAGTGCTGTGATGTCACACGTTCACAACAATACTTAGTGCACCAATCAGTAATATGTAGTCAGACCTGCTAAAATGTGAAGTTGCACGTGTTGCGCAAAAATATGTGCATCATTAATTGATGATTTGCGCAATCACGAATATATTGGAGCACTCTAAGTGCCATTCTGTGCCATTTTATCCAGTCTCAGGCAACTTCTAGCAGCTTGAAAAATGTAGCAACAGTGACCCACGCCTGTATTGCACGCGCAATATGCGCAAATTCCATTGCCGATTTTCGCAATCAAGAAAATAATCTCGAATTTGCGAATATATGACGAATATTCACCCAAATATTTGCAAAATTTCGTGAATTCGAATATTGCCCCTGCCGCTCATCACTATTGAAAGATCCAAAATCCCTGCCTCTATTTCTATATAGTTCATCAATGAATAACCTGATCAGTACATGTAATGTTGTAATCTGATAGGGCTGCTGTGTAATCCTTAAATGTATTGTATATAGGGATTAGTGAAACTATTCTATACTAATTAAATTCAATCCAAATTTGACAAAAAAAAAATTGGGTAAAACCGAAATCCAAGTTTTTGGCAATTTAATTGGGTAAATTTCGTAAAATGGCATTGGCTAATTTTTAGCTAACATGAAAAATGAAGAAGGAACACATAATCCCAGACAGTGTCCGTGTGTATATACCAGCAGGCATTTGCTGGCAAAAAGTGAAAAAAATTTGGACCATTTAAAATAAAAATTCAAAAAAATATCTCCTACAGTGCAGTGTGTTATTGAAGAAACCGTTTGTTACCACCAGTAGCCCTGTGTTAACCCATAGCTATATATGTCACTAAAACTTTAAGATTCCTAATGCTGGCTCGGTGCTAAAGAGCTTGAAATGAGTTGCACACAATCCTAGCAGACTCCACAATGTCATCCACAATTTTTCAGGGCAACTGGAGCACTTGGATTCTGGGAATTAAATCATATGACTGATTTGGCCATATCAAATTTCAAAAAAGTTCACTCATCTCATCACTGACTGTAGCAGTAATTTTTTTATCTTCTACTTGCAAGGCTGATAGTTCTTTGCAATACTTTTATGCAGAGTTGTACAGAATTTTTTTTCACATCAGTCCATGCCCTTAATGGGGTTCACAATCTCATTTCCCTATCTTAGGCACACTCATAGTGCTGGCCATATACCTTCAATAAATGTCAGTCTCCCAGCTATTCTTCCCAACTTCCTCATGCACATGTATGTGTGATTCATGGGTTCTCAGTGGGAAGAGGGGACTATGCACCTCTGGCTTAAGGACAAAGGTTCAGGCATGGTCATATTCAATATGCCTGATCATTCTTGACCCCTATATCATCTATCAGGGGAAACTCTGCACACTAAATACACATAGCTTCTAGTCCTGCTGAAATCGGTGACCTGCCAGCTTTGCTCTCACATATATAGGAACCTTTAAAGCCAGATAGGCCCCAAAACGCGTAGGTAGTTTTTTGTCCTACGGAGGCCCCTGTACTCTGAACGGTGACGTCACCGCAAGCGATTTCCCGGGCAACAGACTCACAAGCTCCCTCGCGCCACGCGTGCTTCCGGCCGGGGCCGCACTGCTGCTGGTAGGTGAGCTAGGAGGACGCCGCGATTTAAAAGAACAGCATCACTAGAAGAATACCACGGCAACCCACCAACAGTGAGTGTCACATTGGATCACCAACCATTTTTGGATGTAAGATAAGGTAGTTACGGCAACATTTTTATCAATACTAGTCTTGCTTCTAACTTCCAGAACAAACACTTGTAATACTTTTTATGCTCCTGTCATCCGATTATATGCCTAGATCCACACAATTATACATATCCACCCTCACAGCACTCACTTTCATAACCAGCCCCCCAGTTATTCAGGCTGGTACTGACTGTTAGTACCAATTTAAAGGATTAGCTGTTTTGACTGTGTATACCAGCGCTTTTTGTCTCACATCACCCACGGGTGATATACCATTTTTCAATTTCATATTAGGCAAATAACCTAGTGGAATATTTATGAAGTATGGGAGGGGAAACTGGGGTATCTAGACGAAACCACACAAACATGTGAAGATGTGTCTTTGGATGGATTTCAACCTGGGACCCAGGTCAATTATGCTATTTTCATCTCTTGCAGAACTTCATCCACTCATTAAGATTTGACTTGAATATAAATCTGTATGATTCAATCACTATAGCTGCTACAATTGTAGCAATTTAACAGAAGGGAGCACCATTCTGGGGAATAACAAGGTGTTATTGCTCTTGGGTGGCGACAGGAACAGTGATGATCTTGTAATATATTACTATGTGTAGTGTAATTGCTTTATATTTCTAAAGTGTATGTTTACTGTATACGCTATGTACAGTATTTGTGCAATATGGCTAGAAGTGTATCTCCTTTTAATGCACTATATACTGTATGTTCAAGAATACATTATCTTCCACACGGTATGCTCTTAAAAGCTCATATTAAGAACAGGTTCCTTTCAAGCACTTAGCTCAACACCGTGCTATTATAAAACATTCAAAAACTAGTTTTATTTTTGTTGATTCATTTCTTGTTCCTCCTGGAGCCGGTTTAAGACAGAACAAGGAGAAGCAATTAAACAAAACATGAACAAAAATCAGCATAAAATTATAGTCATTTCATATTTGCGCCTCTGCCTGTGAGTGAAACAAAAAGGGTTTTTAATCTCCAGCTGGGTTTTTGTATTTCTTTCTCACAACTAAACAGACGTAGGGTACGGAATCAGCCCCACACTGTGACCTGCGAGTTCCAATCCCAAGCCTAACCTCAAACACAAAACCCACTGAAAATGTTACACATATTTAATCAGCAGTGCTTGGAGTAATTCACTTTATTGCAGTGTGTTCCTTCACACTAGAAAGCTATTGAATAATTCATACAGCAAGGCCATTGAATACGAGAACCTTCTCTATATCTTGATCTTATCAGTTTTATTTTCCAAGTGCCACAGCATTGTGTTCGGTCAGTGTACCAGCAAGGTACAGTCTGAAATATTTAGCTGAACTCGATCTTCCTAAATGTAACTGCTAGGCCAGGGCAGGCTAACACCATTCACTCTACAAACAATTGTTCCCTTAGGAGAGCGGATAGCTGCCATTGAAGCGGACACATACATATACACACATACACAGGCAAAGTAATGGAGGAAAATAGCTGTCACAGTTGCCAGAAGTGACAGATTCATTTTGTCAAGGCTCACTTCCACATGAACATCTAGCCTGGCAATCAATCCAAGATCTATGCGATGTCTAAAGTGACAGCTACTCTTATTCTTTCAGCAACTAAAGTGACTTGGTGACCTTATCAGCCCATGTATCCATATTCAATCACAGAGGACACTGATTCCTTGGGGTGAGTTGTTAAGGATATATATTAATACTTCTGCTTTTACTGCTAGTTTATCATTATTCTTTTACACATATAGATTGATATACGTATGGTACACTACAATCCGCAATTAGAGAAAACAAAAGCTTATTTATAACTAATAGAAAATATCTTGGTGAATATGAAACTTTTAAGAGCTCAGGAGTCTACAGCATACAGGTTGTGTTGAATGAATCAAAGTCTACAAAGTGGATGTCTATACGAATTTCAGGGAAAATTTGATTCGCTGCAAAGCCAAATTTCCTCATGCTTCGTGGTAGTGAATCGATTTTCCCTGAATGGTAGTAAAAATAAAAAATATATATACCAGTACTTACCTCATCTATTTGACAGTGAAGAGCCAGCTGCAACCATCTTAATTAACCTCTTCAGGACACAAGGCGTACAGGTACGCCTTGATGTCCTGGTACTTAAGGACACAGGGCTTACCGGTACGTCCTGAGAATTTCCGATCACCGCAGTGCCGCCTGCGGTGATCGGAACCAAATGCCTGCCGAAATCATTCGGCAGGCACTCTGTACCAATGCCCAGGGGGGTCTTGTGACCCCCCTGATGTCGGCGATCGCAGAAAACCGCAGGTCAATTCAGACCTGTGGTTTCCTGCGTTTCCGGGTTATTCGGGTCTTTGATGACCCAATAACCCGGAAAGGACGGTGATCGGTGGTGTGATTATACACCACCAATCACCTTCCTGCGATCCTGTGAGGTGGCGATCACGTCACCTCTCAGAATCGCCTGCGATTGGTCCCCATGCGGCATGTGGGCGGAGTGTGACAAGTTTGAATCTCTGCCGCTGCTCTCCTCCCTCATTCCGGTCGGTGGAGCTGGGAGAGCAGCAGGAGATCGCGCTGCCCACCTTAGGAGGCAGCGACAGGCAGGGGCAGGCAGGTAGTGGGAGGTGTAGGCAGGGGTAGTTAGGGCAAGTTTAGGGTTAGATTAGGTAAAAAAAAAAAAAAAACTTTTTGGGTCTGTGAGCCCCCTGATCGGGTGTCTGGGGTCCACAGCAGTTAGCTGTGTGACCCTAGACCCCCCCCCCCAGGGGTGCTGCAGCTTGCCTCCCCCACACACACACACTTTTTGGGGGTGCAAGTTTTTTTTTTTTGCGTCCAGCCACTGTTAGTGCATCGCCCACCCCGCCCCACAGCGCATTTGTATATATTTTTTTCTTTTTTACACTTTTAGTTCGGGATCTTTTTTTTTATTTTTTTTATAGCTATAGAATAAGTGCGTGAACACCCGTGCCCCACACACACGCACACCTAATAAAGATTTACACGCGCACACACACACACGCAGACACACACTCCCCAATGGCCCGCCGGACGTTCTCGGCCGAGGAGGCATACGACCTCTTGCCTCCGAGTCCGAGAGCCCCAGTGAGGATGAGGATGACCCCATGTTCCTGTTGTCATCCGCATCCTCCTCATCATCAAGTGATGATGAGCCCCCAAGGCGGCGGAGATGCCACCAGGCGGATCGAGGGGACCCCCATGCTAGGGACCCTGTGGCCCAGCCTAGTACGAGTAGCTCTGGGGCTCGTACTAGTTTTCCAGCCCACCAGGTCAGTCCACTTGAGCCCCCTACAGGTGGACTTGTCTGGTGTACCCCATAGAACTTTGAGCCCGCAATTCCTGATTTTGTTGGTGAATCAGGAATCCAGATTTACACAGTGGGCTTCACTGAATACGACTTTTTCAGTAATTTTTTCAGTGAGGAACTGGTAAATCTGATGGTGGAGCAGACGAACCTGTACGCCCAACAGTTCGTCGCTCAACACCCGGGCTCGTTTTTGGCTAGGCCCGGTGGCTGGACCCCGGTCAGTGCAGCCGAGATGAGTACGTTTTGGGGACTCGTGCTGCATATGGGCCTAGTCAAAAAGCCCAGTGTCAGGTTGTACTGGAGTGGGGACGACCTCTACCAGACCCCACTCTACAGTATGGCCATGACACGTTCCCGATTTGAGGCCATCCAGATATGCCTGCATTATGCAGATAATGCAGCATGTCCCCCCCAAAGTCATCCTGCCTATGACCGCCTGTACAAAATCAGGCCGGTCATCGATCACTTTGGGGTCAAATTCATGGAGGCCTATGTACCTGGAAGGGAGGTCGCGGTTGATGAGTCTCTCATTGCGTTCAAGGGGAGACTCATTTTCCGCCAGTATGTTATCTCAAAGCGGGCGAGGTATGGCGTGAAGCTGTAGAAACTTTGTGATAGTACCTCAGGGTACACTTACAAGTTTCGTGTGTACGAGGGGCGAGATTCCCGTATTCAACCCCCAGAATATCCCCCCACTCTGGGTGTTAGCGGGAAACTTGTGTGGGACCTTATGCACCCACTGCTAGATAAGGGTTAGCACCTATACGTGGATAACTTTTATACTAGTATCCCCTTGTTCCAATCCCTCGCCGCCAGATCCATGTTCGCTTGTGGGACTGTGCGGAAAAATCAGCGCGGCCTCCCTGCCTACCCCCTCTAGGTACCTATCCCCAGGGGTGAGACCCGTGCCCTTACCAGTGGAAACATGCTGCTGGTCAGATATAAGGACAAGAGGGATGTCCTTGTACTGTCCACAATTCACGGTAACGTCATCACCCCTGTCCCTGTGCGAGGTACTGCGGCAACGGTCCTCAAGCCCGATTGTATCGTCGCCTACATTCGGTATATGTGAGGAGTTGATCTCTCTGATCAAGTCCTCAAGCCATATAACGCCATGCGCAAAACCAAGGCATGGTACAAAAAAGTTGCGGTCTACTTGGTGCAGGTTGCCATGTACAACTCTTTTGTACTGTTCCAGAGCGCTGGCAACACAGGGACATTCCTCCAGTTCTATGAGGCAGTCCTCAAGACCCTGATCTTTTCTGACCGGGAAAGAGCAGGTGGGAGTACCTCGGGAATTGGAGGCGCCCGTATCATCCCTGGTCAACACTTTCCAGGTGTGGTCCCCCATACTGGAAAGAAGGGACGAACCCAAAAAAAATGTAGAGTGTGTCACAGGAGGGGGATACAGAAGGACACCACTACTCAGTGTGACACGTGCCCCCATCATCCGGGCCTCTGCGTTAGCGGTTGCTTCAGGGAGTACCACACTTCCATGGAGTTCTAAATTTATAATCCCCTTCACGAACTTAGCCACTGACTATTCAAAAAAACGCAGCACCTGAGGGGTTAATTGTGCGGATCACAGCCCCCTGTAAGAGATCGGGTGCTGCCAGGCAGCAGGGGGCAGTTATGTACACAGTTCTTAATATATTCTAACTTGAAGCGTCCCCATCACCATGGGAACGCCTCTGTGTTAGAATATACTGTCGGATCTGAGTTTTCAAGATCGTGAAAACTCAGATCTGAAAAAGCTAATACTATTATTTTCCATTATAACCATGTTATAATGGAAAATAATAAAGTGAAGTTCGGGTCCCCATTGACTTTAATAGGGTTCGGGTCCAAGTTCGGATCAAGTTCGGGTCCCGAACCCGAACTATTTTTTAAAGTTCGGCCGAACTCCCCGAACCTGAACATCTAGGTGTTCGCTCAACTCTAGTTATAACCCTAACCCTACAATCCATCAGTGGTGGTCGTCCTTGCACACTATAGGAAAAAGTGCTGACTTTTCTGGTGGTCGGACCATAGGAGCGCACATAGGCTGGGGCTTTTTACTATAGTATGCAAGCACGACCACCACTAATGGATTGTAGGGCGATCGTAACCATGGAAACGAGCAGTGTATAACGTAATGGAAAAATGAATCCAGACAGCAAAGGAGGCAATATTGATAATAATATTACATTAGTAAGTGCCTTATATTAACTTTCTCTACATAATAAATGCCATTTGCCGAAGTGAGAGAGCTCCTTTAATATCTGAATGATATGTGCCATGGCTGGTGTTAGGAAGCTTCTAATTGAACTGCAGCCTCTATTACAGGAAAGGGTTACCCTTTAGTATACGTAAGGTAGGTCTCAGACATAGATAACTTCATATCATAGGGGAAATCTATCAAAGACTTTGTACCATCTGTATGAAGAGAAAAAACAACAGCTGGTGCAAGGAATAGCAAGATGTTGGACCTTCAAGTGACAAGATGGGAAATGACAGGAAACAGCTTTTTTCTCTGCAAAGAGCAGAAGAAACCTATATCCCAAAATCGCATGTTTGAAAACCTCCAGATGCCATCCTGTTCTCACATTTCCATACCTTTGTTCATGGCACATCTGAAAGCTTCTCTCTACGCCATGAAAACACAGAGAAGATCTATCTTTATCTGGGTAGAGAACTTTACGAGGAATTTTAATAATGTGTATGCAAAGAGTAAAGAAGAAACTAGGAGGGGAAATTCAGTAACACTTTTAGATTAACAGCTTAATTGAGCAAATTAATAAATGTCAATTGAAAAAAATAACTTTAATGACTGCATGCAGCATTTACTTCATGTGTGTAAAAACTGTCCATATAAAACATTAGCAAAGCATATAAAAACACAAAGTGATGTCATCTCGCCATCGCCAAGAATATTTTTGTATGATAGACAACTACATTAGGATTATCTGGATTTATAGAAATAACTCTTTACATTTAGACTAGAGTATCCAGGTATATTGAAAAAATGATAAAAATGTAAAATCCCACAAATCATTGCAACATGAAGCCTATAAAAACCTTTGGGGACAATTTTTGATGATTGGATTTTACTTATTTTGGTCTAAAAATAATATTTTCAATTGGCCTTTATTAAAAATATTCAGCAGTTTTTGTCATCAAGGGTTACCTGTTTGTCTAGCTGTGAGCATCTTACTTTCCCTTTCATTTTGTCTGTTATCTGCCAGCTATGTATTTCTGTTATCTTTACACGGGCGGAGAATCTACCAGATAGAATTCACAGGAATATACTTGTTAGTGTTATCTGGCGGTTTAAAGGTGCTGCCGATTACCTGGCAAATGAGCAAAACGATCGCTCATTGGGTAATCTCATCATTCGGGTGGACATAAAAATCGGCGTTTGCAGGCAGTAGATTGTGGTGTGTCTGTCAGGACGCATAGAGTCTGTATGGGGACAAACTATGGCATTAGCAATTGCTCCTCCCTATACTGTGCATGAGATCTCTGCATGTAAAAGCAGTGGTCTCCCCCACTGATGAGCAGGAGATTGTCGGGAAGGAAAGCTTCCTTCCCAACAATCGCCTGCAAAATTGCCCTATGTACAGGGGCCCTAACAGCTCATAATCAATATTTAAGCCATAATATTATCAGTTTAATAAGCGTTTTGCTATAATGAGTGTTTATAAGGTCAGGAGATCAGAGATAAGGAGTCATCAGCCGAGCTGAGCTGCCTGACGGAAAAGAGTATAAACACCTTGCCTGGTACTATCTCAAAGCTTAACAATGTAAAGGGCTGTAATTTTTAATAAAGACCAATTGAAAAGATGATTCTTTGCTCAAAATAAGTACAATGCAATAATAATAATAATAATAATAATAATAATAATAATAATAATAAAATATCCTAAAGGTGTCCATCGCTTATACACTAGAAAATAAAACTAGTAAGAGGTAAGTAGAGGTAAACTGAGGGAAACAAATAAAAAATGTCAAGATGTGACATGGAGTGTGAGTTGATTTGAAAATACAAGTGATCAACATATTGACACACTAATTAGAATATCAAGAATATCAATTTACTTTTATTAAATAATAAGTGCAATAAGTATAGCACCATATCTAAAAATAAAACTTTTCTACCAATAGAACTTTCTGACTGATATGTTCAACCTTCAGTAATTATTATTCTATTCTGTGTCATGCGAATTATGACCTTTCAAAGCATAGAGATGCTCCTCTATGTAAAGACAATATGCCAGTCTTTGTAAATGATCATTATATGCAGAGCAGATTTAGTGCAACATACTTGTGTGCCATAATAATTCTCTTAAAGGCTGCTCTTAAAGGGAATCTGTCACCATGATCTTGGACTATTCTGCAGTAATACGTGAGTAGTTCTACAGATAAGGATCCAGATCACTATTCTGATTTTCCTACTGCTCCCTGTTTCCCTGCTGTCAGCATTGTCAGGACTGCTGTGCATGCGCACATGAGTCCTCTCCATTATTTGTACCTATGAAACTGGATGACCTGTTGCATGTGCGCTTGGCAGCTAAAGGCATCTGTTTTTATAGATATATAGTACATGGAAACTGACGTTCCATAGAGATATTTCTACAATAGAGAATCCCAACATGATGGGGGACTACTTCTGTTTTTTGCAACGGGAAAATATGACCGTTCACAAAGGCAAAAGCAGATGCCTGAAGCACTTTTAACAGTACTGGGCCTTGCTCAAGTAAGACTTTTAAACTGAAAAACGAGACTTTTTGAAATTTTGTTATTCCATTACATTTGCATACACTGTTTACTATGCAAACTGTTATGTAGATCAGGTAATTGTTGGAGTAAAACTTGTTCTGTTCAAAATTATTCAATGCTTTCCAAGTGCTTAATTCATTTAGACATACTTATGCATAGCACAATTCTGACTTCGGATTTGTAATCGACACAAACCATTTAGTATAGGACAAATGGCTTTTGCCCAGTAGCAGACGAAAAGTGTTTTTTGTTGCGTGGTGTAAACCTTTGTTTTCTATTTTATTGCATGACACAGTTCCCTGAATGCATCCAGCAAAGCAAATGTGGATATTTTATTGTTAGTTGCCATGACCACCACCAGGATCATGTATGTATGGTGGACCCTCAAAATACAATAGCCTCAGGATACAATATTTTCAGCATAAAATTAACTTTCCTGGGCAACTGTAATTTGAAACTAGACTCAACATACAGTGCCTTATCCTCAGATCGAACGAATGAACAAAAAACCTGTGATAGTCGTTTATTAGTTCCTCTTTACAGTACAGTGTTGTACTAAATCTCCTGTACTGCCCTCTGTCTGTGGTGATTCTTTGGATGTCAGGTGAGGAAAGCTTCATGTTATTCTTCTGGTGCACTGTGAGTTATAAGGACCCTGAAGAAGCTCCTATCCTCATCACAAAAAGTGATCTACAGATTCTAGGATCTATTCCCTACCTGTTATATGTAATAATGTGCTTTATCTGTCTTAGTTATCTGCTTTTTTTTTTTTCTTTTTAAGTCTACAGTTTTTTTTGTTAGTTTTTTTTTTTTGGGAGGGGGGGGATGTTTTGGGGCTTCAAACCAATTTTTAGTTTTCCATAAAGTTATGGATGGAAGTTAAAATAGTTTCAACATACAATGGTCATCCTGGAACCAATTAATTTTGTAACTTGAGGGACCACAATATAACTGTATAAGTAAATACTTTGTCTCATCTGTCTTATTGTCTATCATACCAATTGTACAAACCTCAAAACAATGAAGGCATTTTTGGATTCAAAGGAGTTATGCTACAGAATGACAGAACGACAACTTGTCACTGGTGATGAACGGATTTCTTAACATTCGATTTGGATTCCATTTGGCTAAATAAGCCTGGCAATTTGATTCAGATCTGAATTAATTTGACCTAAATTAAAAGTTCTCCTTCTGTTATGAAAAGTTGTGGATGACATTCTAGGGTCTTCAAGCACTTTAATGCCAAAACAGCATTAGTAATGACAACATATATGGTCATAGGTAAGGCTCTTTAAAAAGTGCACTGTAGAATCTTTTGCTTTTTGGTGGCAAATACCTGCTAGTGTGTACGCATTGACCACCTGGGTTCATGTGATCCTGCTTCATCTTTCCTACAGACATAGGTGCCATTATTTTGACTGGCTTAGCACTTTGACACAACAAAAACACACTACAGTGATACAACAAATCACCTTAAAATGACCATCCTGGCCCAGCTGGTGTCAAAATGATGCTGGCTACATCTGCTACATCTGTATCTTCTGATCTGAAAAATGTCTCATGCCATTCTGAGGAATTCACCTGAATCAAATTGCCTAAAATTCGGATTTGGATTTGATCTGAATTTTGTTAAATTCAATTTGTTTAGAATAAATTCACTCATCTCTTTTCTCTTGTCACCTATCCTGTGAATTGATGTCTGATTGGTGTGGGTCTGGCCTACTGGGACACCCCTAATCAGAAGAAAGGTCCCATATTTAAACAAAATGACAGTGCTGAAAACAACGATCTTTACCAGTTCAAAAGAGTTTGAATGGAAAAGCAGTGCACATACATGGAACCCCCGCTAGAAGAACAGTGTTGTGCAGTCTGGACCAATGACAACCATGAAGAGACCTCAACGCTCACCTGAACACTGCAATCCCTGTAAACAGCTGATCAGCAAGGAAGGGAACAAGAGTCGGGTTGGAACCCCACCCCCCTTTCCCTGCAATCTAATATTGATGGCTTACTTCAAAGATGGGCCATCAGTTTTAGTAACCTTGATAACTATTTTAAGTTTTCCTTGTTGTAGGTAAGCAAATGACATTTTTTACAGTGATTTAGTCAAAGGGGGTGTAGCAACTAGAGCTCACCCAGCATACATTCTTAGTGCTGCCTCTTGTACTATAGTTATTTTCTCAGTGACAGTAACAGGCAGCAAATTAAACCTGATCATTAAGGAGGCCATCCCTTCCATAACTCTTTATAACTGAAGATGACAGTACAGCTAATACACACGCTCAGCTGTGTGGTTTCATGATTTATATTCATCTCTGTGCTCTCATCATTCATCAAATAAGTATGAGACATGAACACCATAATGAAATTACATTGTGATTTTGTGGGTGATTTTCCCTTATCTTAAGCCGCATTGTTTCATAAATATGCTCTGTAAATATATAGAATAAGGATTCAATCCAAAGGCAATTCTGTTTTAAATCACACCTATTATACCATTACTTACGAGTGTATATCGAGCAGTGAAGATTACAATACACTGTAGTGTGGTCTGTCAGAATTATAGTCGAAGAACATACAATTTAAAAGGTTTATCAGGGGCACTTGCCATCTGTTTAGAAAAATCTGGTGCGTAGTGCATGAATACGACCGCTCTGAAAGCAATTTCAAAGGTTGTCAATTACATGGTCTTGACACACCTACATTAAGCAAAACATCTAAGTCACAGTTATTTCTTATACTATATTTTATAGTATTTTTCTGCAGCGTGTGGATAAAAATGTTTCAATATATCATCCACTTTGCTGCCACTGTAATACACTGCATATTTCACTCCTTCAAATGGAAAATTGGAAGCATCTCCGTTACAAGTGGACGTAGTTCACTTGCAGATATGGTTATGTCCCATAGCCTCTGTACTCCCATTCCCATAATGAACCCATAAAGTGTCTCCAGAGCTACCCCTTAAAGAGTTCATATATTGAAAAATAGATGCCATTATTCACATTGTAGTAGTAGTGTTTTGGGCTTGCTATAAATCCACCGGTTCACAATTAATAAGCAGCTAGGGAAAGGCAAACCTCTAACTGCTTACTAATTGTGAGCCGGATCATTTATACTAATACTTACCTGCTGCCCCCTCACTCTGCTCAGACTCTGTGGCTCTTGGTCGGTCTTCACCAGACTTTGAGCTCCTGTCACTGCTGAGATCAGTCTTTGGCTGCAGCAACGCAAGTGACCACCATCTCTACAGGACATTTACAGACGGGGACTGGAAGCCCAATTAGGATCGCCCGGGAGCCATGGAGCCCAAAGAGAGAGACGGGGAGAAGGTAATTATAGCTCTTTTTGCAGGTCCCAGTGTGTTAGGGGATATTTTAAAAACCTGGACAACCCTATTAAGCTTGCCAATGTGTTTTGATATATGATATATATATATATATATATATATATATATATTGTTTGGAGTTGGTGAACTCCTGAGCAAACATGCATCAGAAGCTGGCCATATACAATACATAGAAGTTAGTTGATGGTTGAACAGCAGCTGAACAATTATCTGGTGAACGATCATTTTGCAGACACAGCCATATACATTTTAGTATAGTTGTTCAGACTGGCAATATATGTTCATCAAAACTAGGTGATGGATAAAAGATCTTTCTGGGAACATTCTTTAACCCATGAACAATCTTTCTGTTCAAAGATATTTTGTCTGATTATCAGATGAAAATTTCAATTGATCATTTGTTGTCAAATTTTACCCAACAAATGATTGTTTTAGCCGAAATCATAAATTTTTATGAACTTAGGCTAATGTTTATGGCCACTAAACATTAGTCTAAAGTTGATCAACTAAAAGGTATGATATTGTTTGATTTGTATACCTTAAAGGAATATATAGGGGGTCATATATTAAGTCAGCCGTTTTAGACGCTGGTCTTAATAACATTTATATCTGGCGGTGGATCTGCTGAAATTATGAAGAGGTGCCTTTACATAACTTCGGCGCATCCAGCTCCAGTCTAAATGTAAGCCAGCTCCCTAGCTGGCTTAAATTTAGTCCATTTTCTATGCCTAAAACAGGCGTAGAAAATTATGAAGGAACAGCCCGTCCCCTTCCCCGCCCATGCTATAGCTACTATTTTAGACCTGGTATGAGTAGGGAAACGTCACAGATTGTGGCACAACTAACAGGGCCGGTTCTAGGTGAAATGGGGCCCTGGGGCAAAAAACAATAAGGGCCCCCCCCCACGTGACGCTTGCTGACTTTAACGCCCCCATCACTACAGAAATACAGCGCCCCATACCTCTTACATCCAGTGATGTCTCCTTTGATGTAGATGTTCTCTGTCCTCGTCTTCTCCTTTCAGACCTTGAGACCAGACCACCATTTTGTTGCTATTTTCCGTCTCTGCAGTTTGACAACAACAAAAAAATCTTAGTTTACTACTTTTCCATCATCCTCTCATCTGGACAAATCATCCTACTACCCCCAATACTGTGCCGCTGTGCTCCCAAATACTATACTGCAAAAACAGAAAATACCCCTGATAATACTAGTACCACACAGATCCCCCCATATAAAATACCCCTTCTTTGTGGCCTCAGTAGAAGCCCCTATAGTGCCCCATAATAATGTGCCAGCATCAGGTGCCAACCCCCCTATGTGCCAGTATCAAGTGCCAACCCCTCCATGTGTCAGTATCAAGTGACAACCCCCCCATGTGCAGGTATCAAGTGACTCCCGCTACCCCTATGTGCCAGTATCAAGTGCCAAACCCCCCCATGTGCCAGTATAAAGTGCCAAAGTGCCAGTATCAAGTGCCAACCCCCCATGTGCCAGTATCAAGTGCCAACCCCCATGTGCCAGTATCAAGTGCCAACCCCCCCCACCCCCATGTGCCAGTATCAAGTGCCTCCCACTCGCCCCATGTGCCAGTATCAAGTGCCAACCCCCCCATGGCACATTTCTCCCCCTCCATGGGCCAGTGGCAGCAACACATCTCTCCTCTCCCCCCATGGCACATTTATCCAGCACATCGCATGCACATCTCTCATTCTAACCACCCCCCGGGCCCCTCCTCCCTCCCCAATAGCACATTTCTCCAGCACATCATTCTAACCCCTAACCCCCCCCCCCCCTCCGCCCAAATGCACATTTCTCCAGGCTAGCACATCTCTGCTCCCACTGGGACGGGTGAGATCCAGTTGTTATTTGTACCTGTTGCTGTTGGCTGTGTGTGGGCCTTCCCTGGCAGACAATGGCTGGCTGTCGCTCGCTCGTTCCTTCTTCTTTTCTGCGGGCGGAGCTGGCAGTGGCAACATCACAGACGTGCCTGTGCGGCAGCGGCGGCACGCTCCAGCAGCCACTGCTCTCTTAAAGAGGCAGGCAGCAGAGAGGGGCTCAGAACGGCCATGGGCGCCGCTGCAGTGTGTCTCGCCGGCGCTTCCTCAGTCTTTCCATTAGTCCGGACTTCAGGACCATCCACTTAGCGTAGTGCTGTTAGTTATAGTTAGTTGCAGTTAGTTATAGTAACCATTGCACCACAATCTGCAACAGAAATATGCCTAATATAGCTGTATTTATGGATAATAAATGACCCTCATAATTTGCCAGCAACCTGCCTCCCGTACTGAAAGGATCACACTTAACTGTTGCCCACCACACTGGTCTGCACTGACTGCCGTGTCTCTATCTTCCAGTCCAGGGTTTTTCTTCCTCCCTGGCACAGGCATGATCACCTCATCCTCCTAAGCCACCTGATATGGTGATATGTCCATATAAAGATGAAGAGCACAGACGGGGTGGCACTGCTCAGCCTCTTTTTCACAAACAGGCACACTGGATCATCCGTGACCAGACTACGATACCAACTCACTACTGGCAGGGCTCTGCCACATAGTTCTTTAGATATAAACAGATATGTAGAAAAATCGGGCTGCACTCACCAAGAATGTGAAGTAGTATTTCTTTATTCCACGGATAAAAATATGACAGGCATTGGGCGGACCACACACTGCAGGCAAACACTTGTGGCCTGTGGTTGGCTGAAGAGGTACAGGTGACCATGCCTATGCCAGGGACGAAGAAAACAAACTATGAACCAGAAGATGCAGAAACGAGGGCCAGCGCGGAGGACCAGAGCAGCGGGTTTGGGAGGTAGGCTGCAGTCAGCTATTAGAAATGAAGTATTATCGGATAACCCCTTTAAAGAATGCCAGCCACACAGTGCTCCCATTAATACATTTAAACTGAAAATGAAGTTAAATATGTTTGTCCTATGACTCAAATCAGGTGTAAAATCTAAAGTGATCATTAGGGGGTGAAAAAAAAACAATTTGATTTGAGTTGTCCCCTTTGCCAATAAAAAAATAGACCTATCTGCTGAGACCAGGGAAAGATGTGTCCATGTGTTCAGGAACTCAGCTGAAGGGAACAAACTGATTGCTTAGTTATACCCCTGCATATTACTTCACATTTCAACAGTCCATATAACTAATGAAAGTGCCCTATAGCAAAGCCAGAATTGCTCCCACCTTGTCGACAGCAAACTATATTTATGGAAGCAACAAAATGTGCTCTAGTAATTATTTTTCAATTTTATTTTATTATTATTATTATTTATTTATTTATATTGATGTTTGATGTGAAAAGAGAAATTGTGTTCCTTCCCCAAATTAAGGATTTGAAAATGCAAGAATTTATCTGGCAAGTTTCAGGCAAATGTTCCACATAAGAGGAAGTTATCACTTTGCTTTATAAAAAGTATGCCCATGAGAATTTAGGAATGTACTATGCATTCGGAAAGTCTTCACTTTTTTGTTATGTTGTGAGCTAGTGATAAACTTATAAAACAAAAACAAAACAAGTTTACCCCATCAATCTGCACTCAATACCCCATAATGTAAAAAAGCTAAAATTGCACATGGGCATAATTATTCAGTCCTTTTGCTATCACACTTGAAATGTAGATCTGGGGGCCTCCCATTTTTATAGCTAATCTTTGAGATGTTTCCATATCTTGTTTGGAGTCCACCTGTGGTAAATTCAGCTGATTGGATGTGACTTGGAAAGATACACCACTATATAAGGTCAATATAAGGTCTCAAAGCTGACAGTGCATACCAGAGGTAAAACTGCCTGTGGAACTGCCTGTAGAGCTCAGACACAGAATTTTGTGGAGGCACTGATCTGGAGAAGGGTAAAACATGTCTGATGCACTTACCAAGAGCACAATGGTCTCCATAGTTCTTAAACAGAAGAAGTGTGGGACAACCAGGACTCTTCCTAGAGTATGCTGCCCCACCAAACTAAGTATGAGGGGTAGAAGATCCTTGTTAAGAGAGGTGACCAAGGACTCAATAGTCACTTTGGCTGAGCTCCAAAGATCTTGTGTGCGCATGGGAGAAACTTCCAGAACGTCAACCATCACTGCAGCACTCCACCAATCTTGGCTTTACAACAGAGTGGCCAGAAAGAAGCCTTTCCTCAATAAAATAACATGAAAGCCCACCTGAAGCATTTAAAGGACTCTCAGACTGTTAGAAATAAGATTCTCTCATCTGATGAAACCAAGCTTGAACGTTTTGGCCTCAATTCTAAGTATCATGTCTGGATGTAACCAGGTTTGGTTAATAATAATCAAAATGTGGTTAAGAGTTTAAATCAATTATCAGACTAAATGACAGATGTAGCTAATGTTATCTTGACTGTCTTAACATATTAAAGGAGTTTTCTAAGACTTTTACATTGATGACCTATCTTCTGAACACCTGGGACCCCCAACGATCAGCTGTTTGAGAAGGCACTGGCGCTTGTTGTAGCGCCATGGCCTTCTTGCAGCTTATCCTAGGCGATGTGACGTCACATTCATCTGTCACATGACCTAGGGGCAGCTGAGCCCTACTGAAGTGAATAGGGCTGAACTGCGATACCAAGCACAGCCACCATACAATGTTCTCTCAGCTGACCAAGCACAGTGCCGAAGGCAGTGATGCCTTTTTAAACAGATGATCATCAGGGGTCTCGGGTATCTGACCCCCACCAATCAGATACTGATGACCTATCAAAAGGATAGGTCTCCAGTAGTAAATTCTCAAAAAATCCATTTAATGCAACAAAATAACAATACGGTAATACAACAATTCACATTAAAGTAACCTAGCACACCTGGAGTCAAGAAAATACTTGTTACAACTATAAATGTTAATCTATTACTTAAAGGCCTTGAAACCAGATCCAAAAACTTCTTAAAAAAACAAATCCACAACCTACAAAAATAAAAAAATTCACAAGACATAAAGTAAATAATTACTAATGCTCTTTGTTAAACAGGCATATATAAAACATTAAATATAAAATGGTGCTCTTCTGCTGTGATGCACCTGGTCATGTGTTGCACCATGGCATGCTACACATGATGCATAGTGTCACCAGGCTCTCCTAGTGCTCCGTCGGGCATGGTCTGCTTGTGATCAGGTCATAGACCACGATGATAGGTGTACTAATTAATTTATGAACTGAATCAGTTGCAACATCAAAGTTCTATAGGCTAGGTGACTTTAATGGTAAAATGCACATCGGAGTGACAAGGCTGCTAAGTGGTCTGTATGGTTAATTATGTCACATGTTTACTTCATTGTCTATGTATGCCTTTGATACATTTGCTCTATGGGTGTAGGAAATTATTTTGTGCTATGTACTTTAACATTTAGCATGTCTTCAGTATATTAGACTTTGAATCAATGCTACTATATTCCTGGATCTGGCTATGTGGATATGATATGATATAATTCTAGTCTTGATTCACTGTTACTTATTTATGTCCTCCTTTCAATATATCTTCTTTTTATTTATATTAAATAAAGTTTAAAGATTATTATATTTTTTTTTTTCTTGTGAAGCCTTTAAATCTTTAGGTGATCAATAAGTAGAATTCTAGAAGAGCCATATTCCGTCCTACCTGGTGGATTTATATTCCAGTAAGACTCGGATGCTGAGACTCTATGGCCGGTTCACTAAATATTATTATTAGATTTTACATGTCAATATTTACATCCAAATGACTTTCTAATGGAGCAAATTTGCATATAATTACATCTCCTTTAGTAAACATGCCATGATGGGGATTGGAAAGTCTCAAGGACCTCATAAAAGAAGCATGTGTGACATGTTTCCATGCCCTGCTTAGCAGTACTGCCTGTATATATTATTTCCAAAATGTTGGCAGCTAATGGTTCAAAAATCCATCAAACACAGAAGCAAACTGTTTAAGTCAGACTGCAGAGGAGCGGCACGACTTTATTAGACATGTTTAATTACAGAGTAAATGAAAGAAATTATTATTATTAATGCCTGACATTTATTTCGGCTTCGGAGTTGGATGTCTTTATAATGAAGAGAATGAGAAAACAGTATGTAATTACAAATGAAGTATTTTGCCAAATGTTGGAAATGTTAAACAAGAAGCACTTGTTTTCTCTCAAAAAGGGAAAGCATGTGATGTGTCGCTAGTGATTCTGAAGAACGCCCACAGACCTGATATCTTGCCAGCTTATGATAGGTACACCAATATTTGGAATTCCTAGAACAGAGAGCTTATTGAAATATAAGTGCCAGCTCTAGCTTTCAGTGAGTTAGAAGCCATAAGTGCAATCCATACAGCAATCCATACAGCAAATTAATCAGACAACTCCTACAAAGTGCCATTAAGAACAAAAAATCATATTTTTCCTATTTTCCCTAAGTGGGATCTCATATGTTGAAGCTAAACACTTAAGATCCCTTTACATGGAACTGTTGGATAGATTATCGGGAATAAATGTTCGTATGAAGGCTCTTTCCTGATAATCGGCTTATGTAAAGGTGCTGCAGATCACCCAATGATAAGAATTGTTTATCAGGTGAGACCATTGTTTATGCTGATAACTAAATCATTGTTTCTGAGCAGCAGAACGTTCTATGTAAACAGCAATCTGCTGCCCATACACGATGAACCTGGTGTAGGGGCGTAGTTATACGGGAAGCAAGTGAAGAGGCTGCTTTGGGGCCAGAACTCAGAAGGGTCCCACCCAGGAGGAGGACTAAAAGTTCTTATTGTCAGGGCCCCCTCAACAGTATTATGAAACTATATTATATACAGAGACACTGTAGAAAACAGACAGACAGTGGTGGTTGGGCCTGGTCTGAGAGAAAGATTTTCACTAGCCACAGTAGTGGGGGTTGTACGGGAGAAGGGGGTTGCGAAAATGTTCCTGGGGGGTGGCCCCATTCAAAAATTTGCTGTGGGTCCCAGTCATTTCTATTTACGCCACTAACCTGGAGCGATCACTTGTCCCCATACACCGGAGGTGATTGCTGCATGTAAATGCAGCTCTCACCTCCTGTGACAAGCAGACAATTATCAGGGAGGAACACTTCCTTCTCAATAAATGCCTGCTCAGATGGTGCTTTTAAATACGCCATAACAATATGTGTTTGCTCATTATTAGTAAGTTTGGTACAGATAAATTCACATGGGTTGATCAATTGTACAGGGTGGGCCATTTATATGGATACACCTTAATAAAATGGGAATGGTTGGTGATATTAACTTCCTGTTTGTGGTACATTAGTATAAGTGAGGGGGGAAACTTTTCAAGATGGGTGGTGACCATGGCGGCCATTTTGAAGTCGGCCATTTTGAATCCAACTTTTGTTTTTTCAATAGGAAGAGGGTCATGTGACACATCAGACTTATTGGAAATTTCACAAGAAAAACAATGGTGTGCTTGGTTTTAACGTAACTTTATTCTTTCATGAGTTATTTACAAGTTTCTGACCACTTATAAAATGTGTTCAATGTGCTGCCCATTGTGTTGGATTGTCAATGCAACCCTCTTCTCCCACTCTTCACACACTGATAGCAACACCGCAGGAGAAATGCTAGCACAGTCTTCCAGTATCTGTAGTTTCAGGTGCTGCACATCTCGTATCTTCACAGCATAGACAATTGCCTTCAGATGACCCCAAAGATAAAAGTCTAAGGGGGTCAGATCGGGAGACCTTGGAGGCCATTCAACTGGCCCACGATGACCAATCCACTTTCCAGGAAACTGTTCATCTGGGAATGCTCGGACCAGACACCCATAATGTGGTGGTGCACCATCTTGCTGGAAAAACTCAGGGAACGTGCAAGCTAGATGAACAGTTTCCTGGAAAGTGGATTGGTCGTCGTGGGCCAGTTGAATGGCCCCAAAGGTCTCCCGATCTGACCCCCTTAGACTTTTATCTTTGGGGTCATCTGAAGGCAATTGTCTATGCTGTGAAGATACGAGATGTGCAGCACCTGAAACTACGGATACTGGAAGCCTGTGCTAGCATTTCTCCTGCGGTGTTGCTATCAGTGTGTGAAGAGTGGGAGAAGAGGGTTGCATTGACAATCCAACACAATGGGCAGCACATTGAACACATTTTATAAGTGGTCAGAAACTTGTAAATAACTCATGAAAGAATAAAGTTACGTTAAAACCAAGCACACCATTATTTTTCTTGTGAAATTCCCAATAAGTTTGATGTGTCACATGACCTCTTCCTATTGAAAAAACAAAAGTTGGATTCAAAATGGCCGACTTAAAAATGGCCGCCATGGTCACCACCCATCTTGAAAAGTTTCCCCCCTCACATATACTAATGTGCCACAAACAGGAAGTTAATATCACCAACCATTCCCATTTTATTAAGGTGTATCCATATAAATGGCCCACCCTGTATAATGAACAATGAGATGTCATACATATATAATTATTTCCATACAATAAAACTGTTTATCAATGTCAAAATATGATCCATGTGTTCATGTAAGATTGTTCATAGAGGGTCATCTATTTCAAACCAATTAGCTTTTTGTAGTAATGATGGCAATTTATCTGCACAAGACTAATTATCATCTCCATATAAGTAAAAACAGAGTGCTCAATACCAACATGCAATAATCTAAAACAATTCTAAATCATCTCTACAAGATATAACTACACAATTATCATTCAAATGCTGCTTGTCAATTTCCCTGCTGGTCTAGGGTTTTTTAACAGTTCATATGTCTGACAGTCTACTGTGATATAGATCATGTCTCTGGTAGTTAACAATGTAATTGAGTTTAACATCAGGCTATTATATGTTAATTTCCTTGGTGGTCTAGGATGTTTTAATATCCTATGGTGACCTAAAATATCTTACAGGATTAAGATGCCTTTGAGATTTACCCCTCCTAAGGCCGAGATTTGCTAATTTTTTTAAATTTTGTTTTCATTTTTTACTCTCTGCTTTACCTCAGCCATATTTTTTATTTATTTTTTTTCGTTCTCATGACCATATGAGGGCTTATTCTTTTGCGTTGTACTTTCTAATGGTTCCTTTCAAAACTGCATACGATGTAGTCGGGATCTGGATGTGGAAAATTCTAAATGAGATGAAATTGAAAAAAACAAATAAAAAAAAAAACGAAAGAAAAATACACTAGCACTTCATTTTTTTGAAATAAACATCTCTGTGTCTCAGGAGGTCATCCATGCCCCTCCTTCTCCTCACTGTCCTGTATCTAACTTTAAACCAAGTGGCCAGAGTCTCCAAGGTGTAGCCTATTTGCAGGTAGGACAAAAGAATCAATAAGTCCACTTGGATAAGTTTCACCCTTCTGATGTAGCCAATCAGGAGCAGGAGATTAACTTACAAAGCAGTCCACTGGAGGAAGGGAGGTGAAGGGGTGAATATCAACATTTATTTGCGGGGGTCTGTCACCAGTTACTGCTACTGACCAGCTGTTTGAAGAGGCTGTGGTGCTGTTGTAAGTGCTGCAGCCTCCACACAGTGTACCAAGCACCTTGTATAGCTATTGTGATTGTTATTGCAGACCAGGTCCATTCACTTGAATAAGACTGTGTTGCACATAGCCCATGACTAATGAATGTGGCATCCCTGGCCTAGGAAGAGGCCACAGAGATTAGGAGAGTGTCTTCAAATAGTTGATCAATGGGAGGGCTGGAAATCTAACCCTCATCGATAAGATATTAATGACTTGTCTTGAGAACATGAATACTAGTGATGGACAAACAACTGCCGAGACGGTTCGCGAATGCTATCGTGCGAACGCGATCAAATTTCGCGAATCGCAAATTTGCGGCGGGTCCCATTTATTTTAATGGCAGGCGAACCTGAAAAACCTTCAGCTCATAATTGCAGCCAAGAAATAATTACTAGAAGTGCACAAATAGTCCCACAACATGGACAGTGACATACCAGATGTACTATTCGAATTTGCGATCTCCATTTATAAATTTTTTAAATGTGAAATATCAGCAATATAATTTTCGTGTACGCGCATGCACACACCAGTTATAATGATTTTTTCCAATACCGTTTGTCACTGTGTGTAGCAGAGGGAACGCAGCAAAACCGCAAACAAATGCTGCAGTACCCAAATACACTATAAAGAAAGTATATTAATGGTATATAACACCCCGCTTCTATCAGTTTTTTGGAGGGGCGACTGGTATATCAGACCAGTTATAATTATTTTTTTCTAATTGCGTTTGTCACTCTGTGTAGCTGCAGTATCGCTGCAAAACCGCTCACCACTTCTGCACAATACAAATCCACTATAATATGCTTTCTATGTTAGAAAGTATATTATAAGTATATCACACCAGTCTGTTAGTCACACCTATCAATAGCACACCTATACCAGTCCTTAAAAGGACTTTTGTGGCCCTATTAGCTAGCGTTTGGTGTCCCTAACAGCCTGTCCCTGCTCCACACAGCAACCTCTCCCTACACTGGCAAAAGACTGAATGTAAAATGGCGCCCAGATCGGGTCTATTTATAAGGTAGAGGGTATGTCCATGTGCTGAAATGTCTCAATTGGCTGTCCTGTACCACCTGAAGGACGTGTCATGGGTCAAAGTTCTTCACAATGTAAAAGAATATTGTGGGTGCGAATATCGCCATATGTTCGTATGTTCGGCGAATCGCGAACAAGCAAAGTTCGCAGCGTACCGCAAGGCCATCTCTAATCAATACTATACTCCACGAAAACCCATTTAAAAGCCTGTTAAACATATACAACATACAATATGGGCTAAAAGTATAATAATATAGTAATGATCAATAATAATAATAATAATAATAATAATAAAAATAATATATACAACTTGTCATGGCAAATATATTTAGTAAAAAAATACAGTTCTGAAAAATCACAGCAGTATAAACACAGGATGCCTGGAACAACTATTGGAATTTTTTGGGGAAAATAACATGAAATATTTAATTTAAACTTGGACCACACAAATTGAGCACCATAGATGATAGTTTAGGAGTTTGGATATGTGGAAAGAGTTTAAACAAAGTTGAAGCACAAGACAAAAGGGTTTCTTCTTAAATTCACTCCAGGCCCTGTTTATCCCACACACACAATGTAAATGCTTTCACTGGAGACAAAATGCCAACAAGACATCTGTCAAGCATCTCATGTGGATTACTTCTAAACATGACTACCTCATACTGTAAGTACTTAAAATACTAAGCTACTGCTCCGTATCTGGAGAAAACAATATTTGTATACAGTGAAACCTTTTTGAGACAAGCACCTAAAGTTATCAATTAACCAAGGAATGAAAATATAATTTACTACTAGCTAGAAAAGAAATAGGGTTTAAGTTAAATTTGCAATTTTTAGATGGGAAGAACAACAGAAGGACTGTACCAGGGCCCAAAAGTATAGTTGTCAGGCTAGGGATTAATCCCTGTTTGAAAGTGTCCTCAAGCTTTCAGGTGCAAATAATAATTTTCAGTCTCCATGCTATCAACTAATTTCAAAATAATATGGAACTGGATATTGTTTCTAAAAGCCCCTTTACATGGCCCGATTTATCAAGCAAATGTCGGGAAGGAAGTGTTCCTTCCTGTCAAACGCCTGCTCGTCAGTGGAGGAGACCTCTGTATTTACTCTTCCATAGTATGAGGAGGAGCGATTGTTAATGCCATCATTCGTCTCCATACAGAATCATTGTTTGCCGGCAGCAAAGCACTGTTTAGACAGCACGATCTGGTGTCAGCAGACGAGGATTTAGGTGTCCGCACCAATGATTCTATTACCTGAGGAACAAGCGTTTTGGGTAATTGGTGGCACCTTTACACCGCCAGATAATCGCTAAAGAGTGTTCACAAAAATGCTCGTTATCGGTAATCTGCCTGGACATCGAGTAGTGTAAAGCACCCTTAGACCAATTATAAAGTGTCGCATGGGTACACTTTTGATGACTAGAATGGTAAAACCTAGATTTTGTTAATTCATACATTTGCAGGAAGACTAGCACAGGGGCCACACAATGATGAGTTCCCAAAAAGATACTTCTTTATTGATTTCATCAGAAATAGAGGAACTGAAAAGTCATGTTTATCCATTTCAGTAGCTAACAGCTTGACTACTTTTTTCTTGCCTGACTGAATTGCTCTTTTAAACCTAATCTCCCTTGAGTGCATCTATAAACTGTAGAGTATGTGATATTTAGAGTGCAAAGTAAAGTTGTGATAATTGCTGGATCTAGAGGAACCAAAAGGAAACCTAATCTGTGGTTGAATACTTATTATCTAAATTGGAATTGGGACTCCATTGCCCATCTGATTCTTTGCTGACTGTACAAGTGCCACACAGTTTCTTGGGGTTCATAGCCATAGTAATATGTTTATTGCATAACATGTTTTATTTTTGTTGTTGCCACTTCTTGTATACAGGATTTTTGCTGTAAGCAACCTTTTCTTCTTCCTCAAGATGTTAAACATTCTACTGATGCCTTATAAAACATGTCCATCTGTTTTAAGGTCATCTCCTACATGTATCAGGATAGAAACTGCACTGTCGGTTATGCTGGGTGCTAACTCAGCTTACCATATAAATGCTGACTGAGCCATTTAGTATAGAGGGCATCTGTTGTTTTCACCTTATACATATTATCAGCAATGCATGCAATGTAATACATCACAATCTTTACTGTGGATTAAGAAAATTGGCAAAGAACAAGATATAAAAAGGTTTATAAAATAAATATATGAATTATTATATCTAAGAGTCACTTTAAAGATGATTTTAAGGAATTGTAATAGTATACCGTAAATTAATCGTAGCTATAGCCTGTAATATTATTACTGTAATAGAGGGAAGGTTGTCAGTCACTGATTGGACCACCTCCTTGACTTCAAAGCTCAAAATGAGTAGAAATATAAATAAATTACAAGATTAATGAATCATTTTCTATAAAACTATGCATCAATCTGCTCAGCTCCTCCTGCTCTATAACATGGTGCCGGCAGATTGCACTGCATTTTCATGGTGACAGGTTCCCTTTAAATTTCTTTGTGCAACCAACTGCTTTAATGCATTGGTTAAGGAAACTGTATCTATATCTGAGAAATTAAAGTGTCACTGTACTTTAAAAAACATAACATAGTGAGATGTCAAATGTTTTATTCAGTGGGGGTCCCAGCACTGAGACATTCATGATCACTAGAACAAGGAGGAATAGGAACTTGCTGCAGGAGACGGACTTCAGACGGACACATAGGGGGAATTTATCACGAGGAGAATATTTGAAGTCAGTTTTGCTGGAGTCTGTGTTGGAGTACTTTGTGCCACATTTATCAAATGCCACAGGTTGTTTGATAAATTTGGCTTGTCCTTAAACCTAACACTTTTGTCTAGAGAAGTTCCTCCACTTTTCCTACTCTACCCTCCTCCTGGAGTGAGAATGCGACTTTTTAGCGATTTAAAAAAAAAAGTTGCAATGATAAATCTGCAGTGAAACTCATTAACATAGCTAACCACACCCATTTTTCCACCCATATTACAAAACTAATGTGAGTGGTGTACAAATGCAAACAGTTGCAAATTTTTGCGCAAGCGCTTACATTTTACGCAAGCGAGTGCAAAAAAGTCGCAAAAGCCCTATTTTCTGACTTTTTGATGCCAGAATTCTGAAATGAAGGAATGATAAATCAGGGCCATAGACTTTCTATTAAGCCCTTCTCATGCAGCGAGGAGAGAAAGCACTGTGTAAGAACTTCTCTCTCATCATTCTAGTGATCGGTGGGAGTCACAGCACTCAGACCCCCACCAGCCAAAACCTTTCACCACGCAACAATAAAAAACTTTTCGGCTATTATAGGGCAAAAACCACTTGTCCTATACTAAATCGAGTGTGCAGATTACAAATCTAAAGTCAGAATTGTTATAACATGTCACAAAATTTCGCTATGCATAAGTGATGCCTAAATGAATTAAGCACTTGGAAAGCATTGAATAAATTTGAACAGAACGAGTTTTACTCCAACAATTGCCTGATCTACATCAAAGTTTGCGTAGTAAACAGTGTATGAAAATGTAATGGAATAACAAAATTTCAAAAAGTCTAATTTTTCAGTTTAAAAGTCTTAAAGGCCCAGTACTGTTAAAAGTGCTTCAGGTGTCTGCTTTTGCGTTTGTGAACGGTCATATTTTCCTGTTGCAAAAGCCAGCAGTAGTCCCCCATCAAGTTGGGATTCCAGAGGTACCTGTTCTTCATTGTAGAAATATCTCAAGATGGGAATGTAAGAAATGCACTTACAATGACTTTCGGCAGCCAAGTTGTTCATATTCTGTAAGCATGTTGTCTACTAATTCAGCATAGTTTGCAGCTCGTCTGTTCCCAAGGAAGTTCTGCACTACTAGCACAAATGCATCCCAAGCTACAAGTTCCAGAGGGTTGAGTTTTGTTCTGAATGTGTCATCATGCATTAGTTTGTTGATTTTGGGGCCAATAAGAATTCCGGCCTTTATTTTAGCATCAGTTTTCAGTGTGCTAAACTTCTCCTTCAAATACTGGAAACCATTTCCAACACGATCAAGTTCAATTACAAAATTTTTCATTAAACCAAGTTTAATGTGAAATGGCGGAAGATAAACTTGAAGTGGATCGACCAGTGATTTGTGTTGTACATTGTACTGACCAACTGTGTTGTCATCACGACTGTTCCATAGGCACAAGAAACACATATGCTTTGTGTACCCTAACTGTAGGCCAAGCAGCAGTGCTACCACTTTCAGGTCAGCACAAATTTTCCATTTATGTTCTGAGTATTTGATCATTTCAAAATTAACTCCATAGAAGCATGGGTCTCTTTCATTCCAACCGCATGAGCCAATGGAACAGATAGTTTTTCGTTACCATTGTGCAACAAGGCAGCTTTCAAACTTGTTTTGCTAGAGTCTATGAATAGCCTCCATTTATCGGGAACATGTGTACCATCTAACTCCATCATATGACCATTTACATCAGTACAGAAACAGACATTGCTTTCCATTGCATAGTATGCAGCTAACTTGGTCTGTCGATGACGAAAGTATGAAGTCGTGCTGCCTTGTAGCAAATTCCATTCCTGAAGTCTAGAAGCTAGCAGTTCTGACTTTTCTTTATATAATGACAGATCTCTTACCAGATCATCTAAATCTGATTGGCTCAGTAAGTGCGGCTGACCCTCTAGTTGTTCTGGATCAGGAAATACATTGTGACAATCAACACCTTCTTCTTCATCAGGATTAGAACCGTCTGTTTCAATTGCCGTTCCTGCTATGGGAGGGGCAGGCACTGGATTCTCTACATCGTGTGGTACTGGTTTAAGAGCAGACTCACAGTCAGGATACACAATTTGTGACTTGTTTCTCTTTGAATATCTGGCGATTTTAGTCATGCAAAAGTAACAGTCTGAATGGTGATTTTTCTGCTTACGTCAAACCATAAGCACTGCAAAAGCCATTCCTTTTCTTTTACCATTCAACCACTGCATTAGCCCAGAGAAAAACACAGTGCAACAAACATGAGGTGCCCAGCTTTTATCTTGATCTCCAAATTTACAGTCAAGGTAATACTTGTAAGCAAGACGCACTCGCTTTGTCAGATTCTTGCGCTGATCATAAGTAGTATATTTGCCACATACTGTATGTAGCAGAAATTGTCTGGATCGTTAACATATTTGCATTTATCCATCTTAAGTTTCAAAACTGATAGCACTATAACAGATCACTTGCCTTATATACTTACTGCTGACATCAGCCTGAGTGTGTCCGGACAGGTCTGGATATGTCCAATGGAATATCTCCAATATAATGCATTAATATTATAACTGAATAGGCTTTGCATGTATAACTTAAAATCTAGACGTGTCAGGCAAATTCCGAGTTCATATTTGGAATCATTGCGCTCATTGTAGTATAAATCACATGTTTTTCTCTCAGTAGCAAAATCATTGTTGCGCGGTGTTACTATAATTTACTGAATTAAAGGTTTTTCTTTTTTAAAGCATGGGGAGATTTTAAAGTAATGATTGTATATTTAACATTGCTCATGCTGAACTTCAGAGACCGTGAATGGATTGCACATATTGAACCAAAAGAAATTGCTCCACCTCTGCTTCCACCTCACGTTATCATTGCCTAGGCCCTAGGCCATGCAGCTTTAGACCATGCCACCAGTAAAGCAGCCTGTAAACTGTGCCTTTTTTGACTCACTAAACCTGTATACCCTAGGCATACTTTTTGGCACAGCATATTAGTACATTATAAAAATCATTTTGTGTTTCAGCTTTTACCATTTCAATATATATGATTTGTTGTCAGTGAATGATTTGAACATTCATTGGTTAAAATAAAACCCAATAAGCAGCATAAATCTCCCCGTGGCCAGGATGGTTCACTAGTAAATATCAACCTGAGTCCAATCGGTTTAGCTCACAAAAATTGCCTACAACGAATAAAGTGTTGGGTACCTCTCACAGCTTTGAGAAGTATTAGGTCTATAGGGGCTTCTAGAATGTTTACTTTCAATAACTGCAAGCAGAGATCTTACAAAGGGTGAAGCGAAACACAAACAAAATTTTGTTTGCAGGACTTTTAAGGAGGTTATCCAACCCCTATAAAGATGCCCGGGACCCTCATATTGGGTATGTTTACTCCTCTCCCTGGCACCCGTATTACTTCTGATCCCTGCACGGCTGCTGCTGTAACCCCCCATTGCGCGGATCAAAACATCTGGTGCCGGGGGGGGGGGCAATAGCAGACCTCGATGGGGACGAGCCTCCCTAGTGTCACCTGCCATACTAGGGAGGCTGTCCACATTGTGGCCTGCTTTGGCTGACCCCCCAACACCTTCCCATCGTCAGATGTTTTGATCCACACGATGGGGAGATGCAGCGGCTGCCGTGCGCAGATCAGAAGCAACATGGGTGCCAGGGAGCGGGGCAAGTATAACATATATGATGGGCCCAGGCATTAGGGGTTGGATAATTCCTTTAAGGTTTTCTTCCCCAAATGTTCTTGAAATGCTGGAGTCTGTACTGCTGATGTCATACATGGATAAATGTGTTTTTTATATGCTGCCATTATTAGTATTAGTATTATTATTTGTTGCTGTTATAGTTATTATTATTACTATGTGTTGTTTTTAGATGCTTAAGGCAGCTAATAGTCTTGACTTCAGTAAATTAACCAATGATGGGTCAGTTTTCTTTATTTCTGTTCCTGTTGCTCACATTTCTGTGGAAGTAAACCACAAAGCTTAGCTCATTAATCTTTTAACGTTTTTGTAACCAACTGTAAAAATATCCACTTCTTCAATTATTAACCAGTCTTTCTAGACCCTTACACTACAATAAGCCAAGAACGGACACAGGCATGAAAACAAACACCCTATTACTAAGATTAATGCAGCATTTTGTCTGTCATATGCTCAGATTGTAAATCGATAATTTTCTATTTGGATGCTCAGATATCAAAAAGAAATATGTTTTATATTGTATCCAGTAGTTTTTGTGGCATGAACCCAATATCCTCATTGCGTTTAGAGTGTGCACTTGAGAGGAAAGAGATAGCCACACATAAATCTGCTTCAAGCATCTCTTGCCCTCTCAAACACAACAAATTCCTTCAAGGCTCAGGAAAGTGTCATCACAGTTCATTGCTCAAGGACATGTAAGTGGCAGTCTGCCTGCATTTACAGCAGCATCATTCAGTTCACTCTTGGCATCCTCATTGGAAAAAGCTGGATGGAGAGAGATGCAAGCATTTCTACATGCTAATGTACAAAAAGGTCTGCACTGAAATATCACATCTTAGACTATAGTAAATTTGAATTTTTTTATTAGTACATACGTGTATTATGTGATAGATAGATAGACAGACATACAGTTTAATAGATAGATAATAGATATATATGCAGACATAGAAAATAGATAAAATATAGATAGTAAATAGATAGATATAGACAGATAGATATAGAGAGATAGATAGATAGATAGATAGATAGATAGATAGATAGATAGTAGACAGATATATAAGCACTGTCATTTCAACAAAGATTGCATAAATCTATAGTACAAGTGAATATAAGCTAAAATATGTCATGGAAGATATAAATATCAGTTCACTGAGATAGGTTCCTTGCTGTCTATAGATGTCCATGGAGAGGTTAGAGAGGAGTGACACAGAGGCACAGATACACAGAGATGCTACTGAAGGCTGTAGTAAGTTTTCTGTGCTGGATTCACAGCTACACTGCTTAGTACTGCTGTACGATGGCCTCCTGCCTGCTGCTTCTAAGAGAAGACCACAGAGAGACAGCTGAGCAGGAACTTCTTTATTTGTGCAAAGTATACAAGAAATGATAGCAACTAGTCTCCACCCACTATCTAAGAGAAAACCAACAATTAGATACTAGTGATAAATGCAAAATACAAGTCATACAATTGCCAGATGGAGTGCTACTCGTTATCTACATGCGCACTTTAAGCAGTGGGGTACGCTTATGCTGGGTCTGATCTGTATGTACTTGTTAAGAAAACATTCTAGTGACATTGCAACAGATGTATTTATGAAGGAACAACATTTTTCTTCCCTGTAATAAAAACAGTATATGGCTGGTATATTGTCAAACTATATGGGTGGTCTATTGCCAAAAAGCTTCTGATTACCAAAATAAATCTTACATTAAGTTTCATTCTGCAGTCTTCATTCCTTCATCCTTTTGCAGACACCCTCATATTCAGTTTACAATCTGCTCCTACTGTACTTTAATTTTTTATTTTTTTAGGTGATTATATCCTTCCTGGTAATATATGCTGCATGTGAGGTCTGTGTGTCCAGGATGCTGCAGCATTCACTAGCTCTCACAAATCAGCCCAGCTTCATTCCTGGACAGATTTCTTTCTCTATAGGTCATAATGGATCTTCCGTATGCTGACAATCGCTCATGCTGAAGAGTATGGAATTCCCCTCTCCTGTGGGTGGTCTGCTTTCGCCTCACACTTGTACAAAACTCATATGATCCCCCCTTCCCTCCGCAACCTGTGTGTGTGTTTTCCTTCTTATCTGCACCCTGTTTGATCTCCCTGTTTGATCTTCCCAGTTTTGAACTTAGTACATTGGGACCACAAGAGGAGCCAATGCTGAGGGCCCACTTTTCACCTATACAAAAACATTGCACATTCCATTTCTGATGCTTCTTGCAGTGCAGTCATCATTCTATACAGCTCAAATATTTCTAAGTGCACATAAGTAATACTGCCACAATCTGTACACAGACAATAAATGTTGTCACATATGCTGTATACATAAATACTCCAGTCATATGTCATGTACAGTACACAAAGAATGCTGAGCCCACAGCTCTCAGATGGACGTATTGATTCATTGTGTTCTCAGTCTGAGTGCTGTCGATCTTCTTAAGAACACAGTGTATTTTGGCTGCCAGTCCTGTCTGCTCACTGAGCAAAAACACTGATACAGTAGTATGGACGTGAAGATGTTATATATAGTAGCTAATGAGATCTAAAACTATATTATCTCAAATAATACAAATGTACAATGGTAAAATATCCCCAAATTGTGATCAAATAATCGTATCATTACATAACTGTATGCAGCCATGTACATATGCATATACATTTGTGCACATGTATGGGTCTATATACACAGAAACATGGATACCAACACACATACATGTATCTATATATACACATATGCACACACATACATTTATTTATACCATATGCACATAAGCGCCTATATATCCACTATATACATTTATATATTGTGACACAGTGAGAGGTTTGGTCTGGGAAAAGAGGTATTTTCCTCCCAGCATATGCTGCTGAGCTGATTTACAGCCAGGTGAGGTCAGATACCGGACTGGATTTTAAGTGCCGGCCTGGATTTTGGCAGCACCTGGCTGTCCTTAAATAGGCAGCTGGGCTCAGAAGTGAGGTCTCTGTGTTGGGATTTGGGAGCCTTGTGTCTGGATGAAGGCTTGCTACCGGTTTGGCGTGAAAACAGGTTGGTGCTGCTATGCTCAAGGACTCTTTGAGGCAGAATTTCCGCATGGTGTGAATTACCATCAGCGCCGCAAGGTGACTTTTTGTTTGAATATGACTACTTGTTTTGTCAATTGCCTTAAGTGTGAATAAAACACTAAACTGTTTGATCGGGGTTGGCGCCATCCTGGAGGAGGCACAGTATGGGTAATTGTCCTATGTTCTGCTTTCAATTGAATCCTATGTATGCACTTTAGTGAACAATCATGTCGTATTAACTGGGACCTGCGTCCACTGTATGTTTCCTCCAGTGATGTCGTTTTTTATCTCCTGTACCAATTTTTTTAACCATGTATGTATTTAATTGTGATTCATTTAATGTGATTTTTTGTAATAAAGAGATTTATCAGTATTAGCGGTCTGGCATTTTCTATGTAGGTTATGTATGGCGTGAAAACAGGTTGGTGCTGCTATGCTCAAGGACTCTTTGAGGCAGAATTTCCGCATGGTGTGAATTACCATCAGCACCGGAAGGTGACTTTTTGTTTGAATATGACTACTTGTTTTATCATTTGCCTTAAGTGTGAATAAAACACTAAACTGTTTGATCCAAAAAACTTGTTGTTGCCTCTATACTGCGTCCGATAATCCTGTCTACCAGAGCGAAACCCCACAATATATATAGGCTGAGGAGAGTCAGCCTATCACAGCAAATCCTCTGAAGCTTCTACAGGTCTACAGTTGGGAGTATTCTGATCAACTTAGTTACGGTCGGGTATGGCAGTGTGCTTATGCTGAACATAAGGCCCTGCAGAGGGTGGTGATAACTGCCCAGCATATAATGGCAGCTGGTCTACCACCTGTACTTGACATGCTTGAGGGAAAACATGCAACATTTTCTCTGACCATACACACCCTAGCCATTTTTTTTTTTTAGCCTCTGCCATCCGGAAGGAGGTATTAGAACATTTAAGCCAGAACCACCAGATTCAAAAACAGGTTTTTTTCCCCAGAAGCTGCTAGACTGGTCAAACCAGCAGCACTAACTAAACAAGAATACAGAACACATGCCGGTACTGATCTAACCATGCTCCTACAGTTTTACTCTGCTCCATCACTGAGCTCCATCATTTTATGGGACTGTATGCACATTAATTGAAGTTCTGTATACCATATTTGGATATTTAGCTGTTCACCACCATACGGGAATTTTTATGCTGTAAAATTGTACTGATCTTAAACTGTTACTGCTTCTTTATATATATATATATTTTTTTTTTACTGCACTGGAGAAGTAGCTTGATAGTGTTTTTGTACAATTCTGTATTAGTATAATAACCATAAATTCAACTGACCCAAATTATATACAGTACAGACCAAAAGTTTGGACACACCTTCTCATTCAAAGAGTTTTCTTTATTTTCATGACTATGAAGGCATCAAAACTATGAATTAACACATGTGGAATTATATACATAACAAAGAAGTGTGAAACAACTGAAAATATCTCATATTCTAGGTTCTTCAAAGTAGCCACCTTTTGCTTTGATTACTGCTTTGCCCACTCTTGGAATTCTCTTAATGAGCTTCAAGAGGTAGTCCCCTGAAATGGTCTTCCAACAGTCTTGAAGGAGTTCCCAGAGATGCTTAGCACTTGTTGGCCCTTTTGCCTTCACTCTGCGGTCCAGCTCACCCCAAACCATCTCGATTGGGTTCAGGTCCGGTGACTGTGGAGGCCAGGTCCTCTGGCGCAGCACCCCATCACTCTCCTTCATGGTCAAATAGCCCTTACTTTCAAAGTTTTCCCAATTTTTCGGCTGACTGACTGACCTTCATTTCTTAAATTAATCATGGCCACTCGTTTTTCTTTACTTAGCTGCTTTTTTCTTGCCATAATACAAATTCTAACAGTCTGTGTATCCACCTGACTTCTCCTCAATGCAATTGATGGTCCCAACCCCATTTATAAGGCAAGAAATCCCACTTATTAAACCTGACAGGGCACACCTGTGAAGTGAAAACCATTTCAGGGGACTACCTCTTGAAGCTCATCAAGAGAATGCCAAGAGTGTGCAAAGCAGTAATCAAAGCAAAAGGTGGCTACTTTGAAGAACCTAGAATAGGACATATTTTCAGTTGTTTCACACTTGTTTGTTATGTATATAATTCCACATGTGTTAATTCATAGTTTTGATGCCTTCAGTGTGAATCTACAATTTTCATAGTCATGAAAATAAAGAAAACTCTTTGAATGAGAAGGTGTGTCCAAACTTTTGGTCTGTACTGTACATGAATATGTACCTTATGCATATACTGTATATTTGCATTTCGTTCACCTACATTGTAAAGCAGGATATGGGTGCCTGCAAACAGGGGCGGACTGGGAACTTAAAGTGGCCGTGGAATAAATACTAAAAGAGCACCCGTTTTGTAGTTGGGTCCAAATTGATGGAAGGCAGGGCCAGCAATACCATATTGCGGCACATTATACCACCCCAACAGAGCCAAATACCACAGTCCATCACAAAATACTGCCAGCAGCATAAAATGCATCCCCAAAATCTTCCAATCACCGGCCGTGAAACTTCCCCTGGGCATTGGCCCACTGGGAAATTTCCCTGTAAGGTCTATAGCCAATCCGCTCCTGCCTGCAAGTCAAATATAGAGATAAGATCTGATAATGGATCCACCTTGCTTGGATGCCCCCTCATCCCTCCACACTCAATGCACAGCCTCCTCTTCCTCTCTGCTGCTTTCTCCAAAACGGAGAAATGGGAGTGGTAAATCATTTCAGATTCAGCAGCACTGGCAGCTATAGGAAGGATGTACACATGCACTGCAAAAGCAAAATGGTAGGATTTTTTTATGAAGACAACTTAGAAAATTGCTTAAATTTGCATTTATATTAACAATTAAAAAAAATGTCAGTGCAAAGGTGTCCATAGCCTCTAATAATGCGATAGTCTCATCTAGAGTGTCATCCTCTTAGAGCCTATGGTTATTACCATACCATAGTCATCTGGGTAATTTATAATTTTATGAGAAAATGAGTTTGGTTTTGGATATAAATTGTAAAATAATTTTGCAATAATTACTGATACTTAGAGTTAAAGGGGCTGTCTCTTCTTGCTGTTATCAAGGCGAGATGAGAATAAGTCTTGACCACCAGATGGCCAGAAAACAGTGGAGCGACCCATCGCTCATTGCTTCAGTAGCTCCCATGGGAAGTATGGAAACAGCGTAGCACAGTAAGTTTTGATATTTCCCTAACTCCACTCTGCTTCTATAGCTCTCATGCACTGCACTGGAACAACAAGCGTTGGGCCGCTCCACTGTTTTCTGGCCATCTGGTGGTCAGGACTTAGTCTCATCTTGCCTTAAAGGGAACCTGTCACCGGGATTTTGGGTATAGAGCTGAGGACATGGGTTGCTAGATGGCCGCTAGCAAATCCGCAATACCCAGTCCCCATAGCTCTGTGTGCTTTTATTTTGTAAAAAAACAACGATTTGATACATATGCAAATTAACATAAAAGAGTTATATCTTACTTGTGTGACCAGAGAAGAATCATATTTTCAAGCTCTGACTCATCTCAGGTTAATTTGCATATGTATAAAATCGGTTTTTATACACAATAAAAGCACACAGAGCTATGAGGACTGGGTATTGCAGATGTTCTAGTGGCCATCTAGCAACCCATGTCCTCAGCTCTATACCCCAAATCCCGGTGACAGGTTCCCTTTAATAACTGCGAGATGAAACAACCCCTTAAGTCACACTAACTGTCCGCACTTTTCATTCCTTGAGCTTACAGGAGTTTATTTAACAATGTATTTTAAAGATGAATTAATAAAGATGAGATTTATATGGACGTTTTAGCATAATTTACTCCATTGACTTGTAAGGTTACTTGTACATTATGCTGATTACAATCTGATTATTAGGAAATGTTGCTTTTGCTTACAAGTGAATATAGAAACATTTATCTTTTTAGATTGCTTTTAATATGTAATTTGAGTTAATTTAAAATGGTGTTCCAGGATTTTGTTATTGATTACCATCAATACTTGACTGGTGAGGATCTGACACCCCACACCCCTGTTAATCAGCTGTTTAAGTCTAGCTCTGATGCTGGAATTCTTCCCAAGAACTACGCAGCTCCATCCACTGTAGCGGTGCTGAAGTTGCCAGCTACATCCAACACACAATGCATGGAGCTGTGTGGAACTACTTGATAATAGCTGCTTGACAGTGGTGTGAGGTGTTGGACCCCCACAAATCAGATATCATAAGGATAGGCCACCAAAAACAAAATTCTGGACCACTCCTTTATCTTCTCATCTGTTTGCTATAGTAAATAGTCTAACCTCAGCCTCTTATAATGTTGTTGGATGACTCAATAAGCTGAAGTGGGAGATTTGCTTTCCAGTTGTTGAAATGTATTTGATGACCTGCAGAGATTATCTTTATTTCTGATGGGAACTTAAACTGCAAACATCTGGTTTGCTATTTTTCAGTGTGAATACAACAAGACATGGAGGATTAATTGCCCAATGGGTGAATACAATTGAAAAAGAACATATGGTTAGGTACTAAATGCCTAGGCTCTAGTTAATTGTAATCACTAAATGTATAGACCACACTTTTCCTGCCCTATGTAGTCATGTGGTATTTTTGGAAAATACTGTGTTTAAAACACAAATTTAAGAACTGCATCCAGTTAGACTACGGCATCATCGACATTGCAATATAATGGATTTATGCTATGTGGATCGGTAATAGTGCATTAATAGCCTTCTGGGCTAATGCTGTACCTCAGTTTACGTCCAATTGTATAGTTATGAATAAGGGGAAAACAAACTTTGTGCCATGCTCCATCACATAGACAGAAAAATGTTAACACAGCTTATTACAAAGATTCCCCTAGGGAAAAATACAGTTTCTACACTAGGCATGTGTTCGTGTAAAGTCATACAAGGTCTTATACATTATGTCTATACCAGTATTTTATCAACAGTCATTTTATTATTAGAAAAGGGATTGCAGATTATGAACATATTTTACTACAACCTACAATTTTTGATTATTTAAAAGATTAGGTCCCTGGTTCATTTTCATTATCTGTGTAATAATATATATGTAAAATGCAATGTGAATGGACCCTTAGAGTCAGACATTTTTCATTTTCAGAGTGCAGGGACAGACATGAGAAGGCACTAGGGACAGCAATTGGAAAAACCTCATTGTGAAAAAAAAAAAACTATTTATAAGTTTAGGGAAAGGATAGGGAGGAATCATTTCACAGCATCTTAGTGCAGGGAGAGACGTCAGAAGGCGCTAGTGACAGTGCCAGAAAAGTGATTTACAAGTGCAGGGAAAGGATAGGGAGAAATCATTTCACAGCATCTTAGTGCAGAGAGAGACGTCTGAAGTCACTTGAGACAGTGCTAGAAAAACCTCATTGTGAAAAAAAATAAGTGATTTACAAGTGCAGGAAACATTATTTGGGGATCCTAATAGCCATTATAGAGCTCTGGCATTCTAGCAATTTGTTGTTGGTATTGGGGTGCAAGTGCTATGTTGAAAAGCCTTTAGTGGCTTATATATGTGGAAAAAGAAAAATATATGCGCATTTCACTTCTGCAGTTATTTGTGTAGAAAGAATTTAGTCGCCTATTTTAGTACAAAAAGGAAAAATATATACGCATTTCACTTCTGCAGGTTATATGTGGTGAAAGCATTCAGTGTCCTATTTCAGTACAAAAAGAAAAAAAATATACGCACTTCACTGTTGCATTTATTTGTTAAAGAGTTTAGTGGCCCATTTCAGTACAAAAAAGGAAAAATATATACGCATTTCACTTCTGCAGTTATATGTGGTGAAAGCGTTCAGTGTCCTGTTTCAGTACAGAAAGAAAAATATATTCCCACTTCACTGGTGCATTTATTTCTGCTAAAAGCGTTTAGTGGCCTATTTCAGTACAAAAAGGAAAAAATATACGCACGTCACTGTTGCAATTATTTGTGAAAGAGTTTAGTGGCCTATTTCAGTACAAAAAAGGAAAAATATGAACACATTTCACTTCTGCAGTTATATGTGGTGAAAGCGTTCAGTGTCCTGTTTCAGTACAGAAAGAAAAATATATTCCCACTTCACTGGTGCATTTATTTCTACTAAAAGCGTTTAGTGGCCTATTTCAGTATAAAAAGAAAAATATATTCTCAGTTCACTTCTGCAGTTAGATGTGTTGAAGACGTTTACTGGCCTATTTCAGTACAGAAAGAAAAACATATACGCACTTCACTGGTGCACTTATTTGGGGCAAAAGCATTTAGTGGCCTATTTCATTATAGAAAGAAAAAATATACGCACTTCACTGGTGCACCTATGTGTGGCAATAGCGTTTAGTGGCCTATTTCAGTACAGAAAGAAAAATATATACGCACTTCACTGGTGCATTTATTTTTGCTAAAAGTGTTTACTGGCCTATTTCGGTACAAAAAGAAAAACATATTCTCAGTTCAATTCTGCAATTATATGTGTTGAAAGCGTTTACTGGCCTATTAAAGTACAGAAAGAAAAATATATACGCACTTCACAGGTCAATTTATTTCAGCTAAAAACGTTTACTAGCCTATGTCAGTACAAAAAGAAAAACATATTCTCAGTTCACTTCTGCAGTTATATGTGTTGAAAATATTTACTAGACTATTTCAATACAAAAAGGGGTGTGTTAATATGCTTTTAATTTATTTAGTTCAGATAAAACTATGTGAGACAAAGAAGTGCCAGGCCCTGAACAGAGGAGTGGCAGAGGCATAAATGTTTCTGGCGCAGGCAGAGGTCGCAGCAAAGTAAGGGGACGTGGCAGCAGGAGTCGCAGCGAGAGGCCTGAGCTCCTGGTGTCATCTGTGGTCGTGTCTTGACCAGCAACCCAGCGGTTAAATTGGTCATCTACTTCATCTCAAGTGACATCAGACACCCCCAGCCAACAGTCGGTGGCTTTGTCTGACACAACCCTTAGTTGGCATGGCCCGGGAGCAGGCTCTGTGCCCTCACCTGTCCTCAACATGCCTCTGTCCTTTTCTGTTCCCTCACCGCGAGAAGAATTGTATGCTGTAGGCTCATCTCCACTGTTCAGCGAGTAAGAGCTACTATAGAACAGTCAGCAGCTACTGCCCAGCCAAGATGTGGAGGAGATATCCGCTGCTTCCTCCACTAGGCAGGAAAGTAGTGATGAGGAGAGTGGCATGGGAGGTGGTGTTGAGAGCGGTCAAGCTTCTACCCAGAGACCATTGAGGAGGACATAAGTGAAGTGCAGACACTACTCGATGATGATGAAGCCGATTGCACTTGGGAGGCTGGTGTAGAAGGGGCTTCATCATCATCAGGATAAGAGGGTGGCAGCTTGCATGTGAGGCAGCTGCTGAGCCAGCAAGGTGGTAGCATGGCTGGGAGTCAGCAGGGTGCCAGCAGTTGCAGGTCGGAAGCCAAACATGCCCGGGGTTGACCACCTGCTTCGCAGCAGCTTACCTGCCCGGGAAGTAGTGGTGCAGGGGTTCACGGAGGCAGCGGCAGTAGTCGTCAGTCAGTGCAGACTGTTAATGTCACGACCGCTATCCCAGCAGCAGTCGTGCCGCACCAGACGGAGGGGAAGGGGGACCCTTATCTATGGATGGGAATAGTATGGCCACCCCTGACTAACCCTAAGCTGGCACCTGTCTGCCCTGATACCCTAGACGGGGTGTGAACCCGTGCGGCGAGCAGGATGCCTAAACCCTCAGTCGCCCTAACAAGCCTAGAGTGGGGAAAGGCCGATGGGAGCACTAGTCACCATCACTCATGTCTAGGAGAACAGCAGGGGAAGACAGCAACAAACAAACTATAGCAGAGATAGACTTATCCAGTCACGAGCAGAGAAGGCGATCCCAATCACGACAGTCCACGCCGGACAAGAGCTCCACAGCAACACCATCAAACGATCTCCTTCAAAGGTCAGAATAGAACTGGAAGTAAGGACTATATCTGGCAATGACTGCAAGTGAAACTGAAACTAATATAGCAGCTGGGAGTGGCAGACAGGGCTCACCTGAGAAGGATGCCTACACACTCCCAGTCAGGACAAAAAGGTTCACAAGGCAAAACCCGGATGACATACCCTGAACCATGGAGCAAACTCACAAGCTATCGCGAGTAGCAAGTCGCTACGACCTTCTCCTCCCAGACCTGTCTGGATCAGTCACAGTCGTGACAGTACCCCCCCTTCTACGAGGGGCCCCCGGACCCTCAAGACCAGGCCTCTCCAGATGGGAGCTATGAAAAGCCCGAATGAGTCTGTCCGCTTTTATCTCTGAAGCTGGAACCCACATTCTCTCTTCGGAACCATAACCTCTCCAGTGCACCAGGTACTGAAGAGAGCGGCGAACATATCGTGAGTCAACAATCTTTTCTACCTGAAACTCAAGACTGCCATCAACAACCACCGGTGGAGGCGGTAGTGGCAATGGTTCAGGAGGTTCTACATATCTCTTAAGCAGAGATCTGTGGAAGACATTATGGTTCCTTAGAGTCTGAGGTAGCTCCAGACGAAAAGCCACCGGGTTAATGATCTTAATTACCCTATAAGGACCAATAAATCTCGGACCTAATTTCCACGAGGGAACCTTCAACTTGATATTTCTGGTAGACAACCACACCAAGTCATTCACCCCAAGGTCCGGACCTTCAGAGCGCCTCCTATCAGCCACACGTTTGTATCTACCACCAATTCTCTTCAAACTTTCTTGCACACTCTGCCACACTGAAGAAAGTGAAGACGCAAATCGTTCCTCCTCGGTAATCCCAGACGGCCCCCCCTCACTAAACGTACAAAACTGAGGATGGAAACCATACGCACCAAAAAATGGTGACTTATCGGTGGATTCTTGACGACGATTATTAATGGCAAACTCGGCTAACGGTAAATAAGATGACCATTCCTCCTGATTTTCGGAAACAAAGCATCTCAAATATGTCTCTAGGTTTTGATTGGTACGTTCAGTCTGACCGTTGGACTGTGGATGGAAAGATGAAGAAAACGACAGATGAACCCCTAAACAAGAACAAAAAGCTTTCCAAAATTTAGAAACAAATTGGGTACCACGACCCGAAACGTGGTCAATAAAAACCTGAGCCAGTGTGTTAGCATTAGGCAATGCGGCAAGAGCAATAAAGTGCACCATTTTACTGAATCTGTCAACAATACAAGAATAACAGTCTTCCCCGCTGATACTGGTAGATCCGTAATGAAATCCATTGATAGGTGCGTCCAAGGCTTGTTGGGGATGGCTAGAGGTAAAAGACGCCCTGCCGGACGAGTATGATCTACCTTAGAACGAGCACAGGTAGCACATGCAGACACAAAATTCAACACCTCCTGGCGCCACTTAGGCCACCAGAACCGACGAGACACTAATTCAGAGGTTGCCCTACTACCTGGGTGTCCTGCCAGTGTGGAGTTATGGTGTTCTTTTAGTATCTCCAGGCGTAAATTTTCTGGCACAAACAGTTTACCTGAGGGGCAGGAGGCCGGGGCGTCCCCCTGAGCTTCCAACACCCTCCCCTCTAAACCTGAGTGTAATGCAGAGACCACCACCCCCTTTTGCGAAATGGGCTCTGGTACCTCAACATCACCCCCTCCAGGAAAACTTTGAGACAATGCATCCGCCTTAGTATTTTTTGCCCCCGGGCGATAGGTTATTGCAAAATTAAACCTAGTAAAAAATAACGACCACCGAGCCTGTCTAGGGGTGAGACGTTTAGCAGACTCCAGATATAATAAGTTTTTGTGATCAGTAATCACCGTGACGGGATGAACCGCCCCCTCCAAAAAATGACGCCACTCCTCAAAAGCCAACTTAATAGCCAAAAGTTCCCTGTTGCCAATATCATAGTTCCTTTCTGCAGTAGACAATTTCTTCGAAAAGAAAGCACATGGACGCCATTCACCAGGGGACGGGCCCTGAGATAGTACCGCTCCCACCCCCACCTCTGATGCGTCAACCTCTACAATAAAAGGAAGCGAGACATCTGGCTGTACGAGAATAGGGGCCGATGTGAATCTTTCCTTCAGAGATGCAAAGGCAGTTTTGGCTGCATGTGACCATTTGGAAAAATCGGATCCCTTTCGGGTCATGTCCGTCAGTGGTTTGACCACCAAGGAATAGTTCTTTATAAACTTTCTATAAAAATTGGCAAACCCCAGGAAGTGTTGCAATGCCTTCAGGTTCTCAGGCAGATCCCAGTCTATAATCGCCCGGACTTTCTCTGGATCCATGCGGAAACCTGAATCTGACAACACATACCCCAGAAATGGCAGTTCTTTTACGGCGAACACACATTTTTCTAACTTAGCAAACAATTTGTTGGCCCTTAATATCTGCAGCACTTGTCTCACATGGATCTTATGTGTATCCAGATCCGGGGAATAGACCAGGATGTCATCAAGATATATCACAACAAATCTCCCGATAAGGTGACTAAAAATATCGTTGACAAAATGTTGGAATACCGCAGGCGCATTAGTAAGACCAAATGGCATGACCAGATTTTCATAATGCCCTTCCGGAGTATTAAAAGCCGTCTTCCACTCATCCCCCTCTTTGATGCGAACCAGGTTATAGGCTCCTCTGAGATCCATTTTGGAGAACCATTTAGCACCAGCAACCTGATTAAAGAGGTCGGGAATGAGAGGAAGAGGATAGGGATCTCGCATAGTTATCCGGTTTAATTCCCGGAAATCCAGGCAAGGACGTAGGCCCCCATCTTTCTTTTTAACGAAAAAGAACCCTGCAGCCACAGGTGAAGAAGAGGGTCTGATGTGTCCCTTAGCCAAACTCTCCGAAATATAATCTTTCATAACCTTCCTCTCCGGGCCGGAAAGATTGTATAACCGGGTTTTAGGTAGTTTTGCCCCAGGTAATAGATCAATCGGGCAATCATATGGACGATGAGGTGGTAACCCCTGACAACCCTTCTCAGAGAACACATCCATAAAATCTGACAGAAAGGCAGGTAAAGATGTTACAGAGAGTGTAGAGCACCTACTACTCAAGCAGTTGTCCTTACAATGTTCACTCCACTCCACAATCTCCCCGGCCTGCCAATCCACCACTGGATTGTGAGTCACCAGCCAGGGAAGCCCCAATACCATAGGAGCCGGAAGACTGTCCAGGACATAACAAGAGATATGCTCTTTATGGAGGTCCCCTACCTACAGATGGATATTATGGATGATCTGAGTTAACTCTCTCTGAGTAAGAGGGGAGGAGTCGATGGCAAAAACAGGAATAGTTCTGCGTATCGGTTCCGGAGTAAAACCCAGAGCCTGAGCAAACCGTGAATCCACCAAGTTGACCCCCGCCCCACTGTCCAAAAAGACGGAACAGATCTCAGTCTTATTGCCCGCCTCAACGGTAGCGGACAACAAAAACTGAGATATGCGTATGGAGGAAACGAATACGCCCAGACTGTTATCCTCCGCACAATCTGGGGACTCTAGTTTTCTGGCGGCTCCTTTGTTTGTGGTCTCTTGGGTTCTGAGGGACAAACCTTTACAAAATGACCCCTTCCCCCACAACGAAAACAAACCTCTGACCTACGGCGGAACTTAGGAGGATTCACCCGTCTAGTGGCGCCCCCTATTTGCATTGGTTCGACTGGATCATAACAAACCGATCCCTGCCCTATAGAGGCCTCCGTAAAATGTAATAGTCTCTTCCTGAGTCGTCTGTCGATTCTTATGGACAGAGACATAGCAGCCTCCAGAGACCCAGGGACCTCGTATACCGCCAGCGCGTCTTTTCATTTTTCAGACAAACCCTGGCAGAACTGACTCCTAAGGGCCGAGTCGTTCCATAACGTATCAGTAGCCCACCTACGGAATTCGGAACAATATAGTTCAGCAGACCGGTTCTCCTGCCGAAGTCTACGTAGCTTAGACTCAGCCAGTGAGACCCTGTCCGGGTCATCATATACCCAGGGCTTCAAAAAACTCCTCCACTGATCGTAAGGCCGGAGAGTCTGATGGTAGGGAGAAAGCCCAAGCCTGCGGATCTCCTTGCAGGAGAGAAATTACAATGCCCACCCGTTGTTCCTCACCGCCGGAGGATCTAGGGCGTAACCTGAAGAACAATTTGCAAGCTTCTCTGAAGGTTACAAATTGGTCTCTCCCTCCTGAGAACCTATCAGGTAAAGCCACTTTTGGCTCAGGAGTACCTTGGTTTCCCGTAGCAACGGTGGAACCCAAGGATTGCTGCTGCCACCGGATCCATAGTGGAACAGAAAAATACAAAGCAAAACAGCAAGCAAAAAAAAAAAGAAATGTCACATTTTTTTTTTTTTTAAAAGGCCAGATATACTGTCACGACCGCTATCCCAGCAGCAGTCGTGTCGCACCAGGGGACCCTTATCTACGGATGGGAATAGTATGGCCACCCCTGACTAACCCTAAGCTGGCACCTGTCTGCCCTGATACCCTAGACGGGGTGTGAACCCGTGCGGCGAGCAGTATGCCTCAGTCACCCTAACAAGCCTAGAGTGGGGAAAGGCCGATGGGAGCAATAGTCACCATCACTCATGTCTAGGAGAACAGCAGAGGAAGACAGCAACAAACAAACTATAGCAGAGATAGACTTATCCAGTCACGAGCAGAGAAGGCGATCCCAATCACGACAGTCCACGCGGGACAAGAGCTCCACAGCAACACCATCAAACGATCTCCTTCAAAGGTCAGAATAGAACTGGAAGTAAGGACTATATCTGGCAATGACTGCAAGTGAAACTGAAACTAATATAGTAGCTGGGAGTGGCAGACAGGACTCACCTGAGAAGGATGCCTACAAACTCCCAGTCAGGACAAAAAGGTTCACAAGGCAAAACCCGGATGACGTACCCTGAACCATGGAGCAAACTCACAAGCTATCGCGAGTAGCAAGTCGCTGCGACCTTCTCCTCCCAGACCTGTCTGGATCAGTCACAGTCGTGACAGTTAAGGTGAAAATCACCTACTCGGCGGTGTGGCAGTTTTTTGTTATGCTGCTGGAGGAGGTTGACATGGCCATATGTAGAATATGTGATCAGAAGGTGAAGCGTGGCCAGGTTGACAATGTTGGCACTATGGCCCTGCATTAACATATGCAGCGTCACCATAAACCACGTTATTTGTCAGTCACCAGGACTACGGGATGATCTATGTCATTCCACTGCCTCATGTCCTGGAACAGATGTTAATAACAATGGCTGGTCAGGGGATTGGAGAGGTGGTGCCTATATCTCACAAGCACATGAGCACTGTGGGGGCTGAACTGGATGAGGGGGAGGAGGAGATTCGATCACAATGTGTAGCGAAATGGGTGGTTTTTCTACTCAGGTGACAGGAGAGGAGAAGCAGGGGCAGCCAGAGGAGCTATACGGCGATGAGGAAGTCGAGACAGAGGATCCAGACACACCATGGCAGTATGCAGTGGAGATGGAGGCAGGGAGCCTCTCCAAGTCACTTGCACAAATGGCCCAATGCATGTTTACTTGCTTGCGTAGTGACAGCAAAATTGTCACTATTCATCAGAGGGATGACCTCTGGCTCACCACCTAGTTGGACCCTTGCTACCGGTCCAGAATGGGGGCCTTTTTTTCACACACTGAGAGGGAGGACAAACTGAACTACTACAGAGACATCCTATGTAGTCAGTTGGCCGTTGCCTATCTGCTACATCGTCCATCCTCTCACAGTTTTGACCGGGGGGGGGGTCCTCTGTGCTCACGTTCCACTGTTATGGCTGCTGGGGAGGGGTGGGGTGGCAGAGCAGTACCGGCTCCATCAGCAGCAGCCTGAGTCTACAGTCGCTAATGAGTAGCTTTCTTCACCTGCATAGTGAAGAAACTACTCACCCGCAGCAGCAGGTAGACCTGGAGCAGGACCTGAACCAGCAGGTGGTGGGCAGTAGTGTGGCATCAAAGCGGGTGTTTATTGCATCGGGGCCATATTTACCCCAAGGAGAACTCACCTGTAGAGTTGAGTGAACCCAAACTGCAAAGTACCGAACTTTGCTAGCTTGGGTACCCGGATCCGATCCTGGACTATTTCACTGAAGTTTCGGTTCTGTGTTCGAGTTATCTTAAAGAATGCTAACTGAAATGTCTATTCAGGGGTTAAATATTAAAAAAACGTGGTGAGCACGGTGACATCACCGCAGGTCCTTTTTCAGGTCCTGAAGAAAAGAAGATACCGGCTGCGCGATCAAGTGGATGAGGTGAGTTTTTTTGTTTTCGTTTTTTTAACCCTCAATAGACATTTTATTTAGCATTCTGTTTTAAGAATGCTATTATTTTCCGTTATAACCATGTTATAACGGAAAGTAATAAAGTGAAGTTCGGGTCCCCATTGACCGGGTTCGGGGTGAAGTTCGGGTAAAGTTCGGGTCCTTAACCCAAACTTTGACCCCAACTTCCACGGGTTTGCTCAACCCTACTAGCCTGTCCACCCAAAATGAGGATACACTGACCTTTGTCAAGATTAATCAGGCGTGGATCAGCCAGGATTTCCAACCTTCAATTCCTGAAGCATCAGACTAGATCATCCATGGTGCCACACCAACACTTTGATAAAAGCGATCAGTTTCTTCTGACTACCTACCTCAGCTACTTCTCTGATGCTGCAACCCACCTGATGCCACACATCTGATGCCAAGTGATCCTTCTTTCACCCACCCTCGTCAGCGGGTACTGGTATTGTCACCCACCGCCCCACTCTGTCACCGGGTCACTTTGTGGTCTCCTGAAGCAGTTGCTGCTGCCATCCCCACACTATGTCACCTTACCACTCTTTGGTATCCTGATGCTGTTGCTGTCATCTCCACACTATGTCACCTTGCCACTCTGTGCTATCCTCCTGATGCTGCTGCTGCTACTGCCATCTCCACACTATGTCACTGTCACGAGGGTGTCAAGAGCCACGTCTGACTCCGTTATACCCGGGGTCAGGAAGTCGCAGCGGGTGGCTGCGAGCTCTATGTCTAAAGATAGCGCTGTTACTTAATGGTAGCTTTCTGTGTTTGCCTTGCAATCCTTTTTGTCTCACTCAGGGATCCGTAGCTTCTTCTCTTCAGCTGTTTCTTGTCCGGCACTCCCAACCTCCTTATATTCCCCTCTCCCACTTCTCTGGTTGCCAGATATAGAGCTTCCTGCCTGGACTTCTATACTGACCCACTGGAGCTGAGTTGCTGTTATCCCTGGTTGTCGTACCAGAGCATTACCCTCCGGATCCCTGTTAGTTGTTTGTTGTCGCCCACCTGGGACTATATGTTTTGTCAGTATTGTCTGTCCTCTCCCTAGTGTTTCTCTTTAGTGCTAGTGGTGTGGACTAGTGTTCCCAACGCCCTATTCACTACGTAGGGCTCATCTTAGGGAAAGCCGGGTTTTAGGCTCGTGATCGGCGTATGGGTGAGAAACTCGTCTAGGGACGTCAGGGCAGTCAGGTGCCAGTCTCAAGGTGAGTTAGGGGTCACCATCTTTCCCTCTCCCTTGGACAGGCCTTCCTTTTCCCTCCCTTTGCGTCACGTATGTGATCGGCACGCCGGTCGTGATAGTCACCTTGCCACTGTGTGGTATCCTGATACTGCTGCTGCCATCTCCACACTATGTCACCTTGCCACTCTGTGGTATCCTGATGCTGCTGCTGCTGCTACTGCCATCTCCACACTATGTCACTTTGCCACTCTGTGGTATCCTGATGCTGGTGCTGCTGACAATTCCACACTATGTCACCTTGCCACTATGTGGTATCCTGATGTTGCTGCTACTGCCATCTCCACACTATGTCACCTTGCCACTCTGTGGTATCCTGCTGCTGCCATCTCCACACTATGTCACCTGGCCACTCTGTGGTATCCTCCTGATGCTGCTCTTGCTGCCGCCACCTCCACACTCTTTCATTGGGCCAGTCTGTTGCCTCCTCCTGATGCTGCTGCTGCCACCACCTCCACACTATGTCATTGGGCCTGTTGTCTCCTCGTGCTGCTTCCACCTCATCAATATGTCATAGGTCCACTCTGTGGACTTCTCATGCTGTTCCCACCCTCCCCACTTCATGACTGGTCCAATATTTTGGCTTTTGGCCTGGCTGACATCATCATTTATTTGACCTTCTGATCTGTCAGAAGGAAGAAAAAATTTGATGCACAACAGATCCTGTCTGTGTAGCAGCTGTAAGGCCTGTATCCTGTCTGTGTAGCAGCTGTAAGGCCTGTATGGTCCCATTAGAATTGGCTTATGATTTGGTAGCCAAAAGCAGGAGTGGGTACAAAACACAGAAGACATGCAAATATTCCATTCATGTGTCATCTCTGTTTTAGATCCACTCCTGTTTTTTTGGGGGCATAAGCAATACTGATAGATTATTGAGCAACTGCTGACAGAGTGAAGGCATATGCTCCACAGACAGGATCCGTTTTTTGTGGGTATTATTCTGACGGATCAGAGGAAGGGCAAATTAATCAGTGACGTAAACACAAACTTACTGCTGACACCCTCTCCACTCTGTCGGGTGGGATCTACTTGTATAATCGTTTAATAAAACAGGTTCTGATAACATCTATGTGGAATCAGCTGGCGACGGTGTAAAAGGAGTGCGCTTCTTCTTGGAGCTAACATCGACCTTTAAGGCTAAGTTCATACTTCAGTTATTTGGTCAGTTTTGGCCCCGTGACTGCCCAAAAATTAAAGTGTGCAGTGAATTTAAGACCAACGCCTGTCATCTACACTCATTTTATTATTTCACTACCAAAGCAAACTCCCTATGTGTGTTACTGCAAGGCACAGTGTTCTACACCACTATAAAAGGTCTCTGTAGCCAGGAAATAGCAATTTTTAACGTAATTTGCCGTAAATATATTCAGATCGAACCAAATGTTTTCTGAAAATTTTGCTTATCTCTAGTTGTCAGCTCAAGTGGTGTAAATCACCACATTGGCCCTCAAAATGTGCATGGTGCTTTTTTACTCATGAGCCATCTCATACTGTATGTTCAGGTAAGAGATTAGGGCCACATATAGGGTGCTTATAAAACCAGAAAGCACAGCATAATAATAAGAGGGCTTACTTTTCACAATAGTATATGCTGGGGACAACATCTTGGGCACTGAAATGGCATATCTGTGTAAAAATATAAATTTTCACTTCGCACAGGATTGGAAAAAGCCTGTGGCGTCAAATGCTCACTACATCCCTTGGTAAATTCTGTGAGGTTGTGGTTTCAAAAATATGGGCACTTATTGGAGCTTATTCAATTACAGAGCCTCTGCAGTTGTTGGCCAGTGCTGTATAAATCACCACACCAGGTCTCCAATACACATGGTGCTCTTTCTCTTCTGAACCATGAGGTGTGCCCAAACAGCAGTTTACAACTAAATATGGGCTGTTGTCGTATGCAGGAGAAAATGCATTCTCAAAATTGTGGGGTGCAAAGTTTTATTGGACAAAAAAAATGACATTTTCAATTTCACAGCCAAGTGTTTCTAAAGTCCACATATGGGGTGTTTATATAAACTGCACTATCAGGGCAATAACTCTTTAGGATTGTTTTGCTGTTAACCCTTGCTGTGTTTCAGTAAAAAATGGATTAAAATGGAAAATTGTCAAAAAAATGAAATTTTTCTTTTTAATGCATCTTTATTAGTATATTAATAATATAAATAACAAAGATATTAGGACAGTAAAAAAATATCAATTTAATTCCACACCAAAAACCACCCTATCTCACTCCAAAAAAGAAAAAAAAATATATAGTAAAAAAAATAAAAGGAAACCCTTTCAATCCCAATAGCGCCAAATTCTGGGCCACAGCTTAAACTGATTCTTAGTTAAATATTATATTTTTTTTATAATTTTGAACTATTTTGACCAGTTTTCCCCAATCACTTATACATCATTTTTAAATTTAACCTCCATTTTGTTTTAATTCCCAAAGAGTTACCATCATTTGTAAGATTTGAGAGGTGTAATTTCTAAAATAGAGTAATTTATGGGTGATTTTTTTTATAATTTATGCCCTTCAAAGTGACTTCAGAACTGAACTGAAAAAAAAGTTGGTTTTGTAATTGATATTAAAAATTGAAAAAATTACTTCTAAAATTCTAATTCAAATTTCCTAAAAAAATTAAATAACAATTGCAAAATGATACTAACATAAAGTAGACATATGGTAAATGTTAAAATCATAGGCATTCAAATTTTGAAAATTGCTATGTTTTATAAAGTTAAAACTTATCAACTCAAATATAGCACTAATATGGCGTATGGTGTGTCGAGAAAACAGTCTCACTATTTTTCACCCCATAAGACTCACTGGGGGAAAATTCCCCTGCGTCTTATGGGACGAATACTAATGAGCGCTTCCATTATGGGAGAGCTCATTAGTACTGGAGGACCAGGAAGCAGTAAAGGCTCTGTACTCACTGCTTCCTGGTCATCAGCTGTCGACTGTGCAGTGGCTACACAAAGCGTGAGGGCGCTCTGTAACCTCACGCTGTGCGCGCCAGTTCACAGCACAGCTGTCAGCAGGAGGAAGAGTATCACGCTGGAGGAGAGGAGCAGCGACGTCCAGGAGCAGGAGAGGTAAGTGGTTTATTTATTTTGTGATCTGAGGCTGGGGGCTGCTGATATATATGGCTGGGGGCTGATTATATATATGGCTGGGGGCTGATTATATATATGGCTGGGAGCTGATTACATATATGGCTGGGGGGTGTTTACATATATGGCTGGGGGCTGATTACATATATGCCTGGGGGCTGATTAGAGGCATGGAGGACTGATGTGAGGCATGGGATTCTGATCTGAGGTCTTATTGGGGTCTTATTAACATTGGGGATCTGATTGGTGGTCTGACCTGAGGTGTAATGAAAAATATATTTTTCTTATTGTCTTACTCTAAAACCTAGGTGCGTCTTATGGGCCGGTGCGTCTTATAGGGTGAAAAATACGGTAAGTAAAAGCATTCCAAAGTTATTACCACAGAAAATTTGCAAAGATTAGCAAAAATTGCCCTGGTCCTTAAAGGGGTTGTCCCATGAAAAATATTCTACAGTTTTCAAGCCAGCACCTGGGTCTGAATACTTCTGTAGTTTTATCTACCGTAATTAAAAATTTAGCATAGCCACTGAGTTATTCAATAAAATGTATCTGTATAGAGTCAACTGCTATTTGTGTTTTTTTTTTCTTTGACCTGCTCGCTGAGAAGGTCGCACATGCTCAGTTTCATTCTTCAACTGCCTCCTGAGCTGTGATAAGCAGAGCTGAGAGACACCTCCTGAGATGTTATGGGGAGATTTGAGACATGCCCCTTTAGCTGCAGCAGAAAAGACACTCCCTTGAGCTTTCAGCTTGATATAAATCTAGCAGACCAATGAATGGGGAGATCTCTGGATCCATGTGAGGTACAGGGCTGGTTCTAGATTTGTTAGAAAAAGGTTTCATGTACTGTATGATTAAAAAATTTTACATTTGTGATGGGATAACCACTTTAAGGTGAAAACTGGCTTGGCTTTGAACGGGTTAATAATTTTTTTTTATCAATAAAGTTCAAACAATCCAAGTTAGGGTACATTCACACATCTGTGGTGTATTGTTGATCCACAATACACCCGGCCGGCACCCCCCATAGAACTGCCTATTCTTGTCCACAATTGCGGACAAGAATAGGACATGTTCTATTTTTGCGGAGCCAAAGCCCGGAAGTTCGGGGCTGCGCTCCGGAAATGCGGATGCGGAGAACACATAGTGTGCTCTCCGCATCCATTCCTGCCCCATTGAGAATGAATAGGTCTGCACCCGTTCCCGATATTGCGGAACGGATGCGGACCCATTTGCGGACGTGTGAATGGACCCTTAGATTGTTTTTAAATCAGTGTGCAAAGCTATACCTTAAAGGGCTTCTGTCAGCCCACTAAACCGTTTTTTTTTTTTTTGTTTACTAATAATCCCTATACTGTGAGCTCTGCATACATAAGTTAAATAATCATTTTGGTTCAGTAGAATTTGATAAAAAGCTATTTTTAAAATATGTATATTACCTTGCTACCAGCAAGTAGGGCGGCTACTTGCTGGTAGCAGCCGCATCCTCCGATCCTAATGACGCCCCCTCCGCATTGTGATTGACAGGGCCAGGGAACGGAATCGTTCTCTGCTGGCCCTGCCTGTTAGCATTCAAAATCTGGCGCCTGCGCCGCGGCTGTACCTATCTTCAATCTGCCCAGGCGCACTGAGAGGCGGCCGCTCGCTCCTCAATGTGCCTGCGCCGGGTGTAGATGTGACGTCATCGGCGCAGGCGCATTGAGGATGGAGCGGCCGAGCGAGTGGCCGCCTCTCAGTGCGCCTGCGCAGATTGAAGATAGGTACGGCAGCGGCGCAGGTGCCAGATTTTGAATACTAACAGGCAGGGCCAGCAGAGAACGATTCCGTTCCCTGGCTCTGTCAATCACAATGCGGAGGGGGCGTCATTAGGATCGGAGGATGCGGCTGCTACCAGCAAGTAGCCGCCCTACTTGCTGGTAGTAAGGTAATTTGCATATTTTAAAAATAGCTTTTTATCAAATTCTACTGAACCAAAATGATTATTTAACTTATGTATGCAGAGCTCGCAGTATAGGGATTATTAGTAAACAAAAAAAAAAAACGGTTTAGTGGGCTGACAGAAGCCCTTTAATTTCAAGGTGGGAAATAGGATTTTAGCTGCAATAATTTTCCTTTACCAAACATATGCCTTGATGCTAGCTCTATTTGAAATGTTTTAAACTGCTCTCTCCACATACTGACAAAGCTAATTTCCATTATTATCCAGATGTATTGTAATCAGAAATGAGAAAAAGAAATTAAAGGTTTTGATTTATTTAGAATGCTATTATGATCTGGTCAATGCTTGGCTTGAAAGGGAAATATAGTATTAACTAGAGATGGGACGGGGGATTCGTCGAATCCACGAATCCCTCGAATCTTGCTGGATTCGTGGGATTCGTGGACTCGAATCCAGACGTAATTTGCCTGAAACGAATCCGACGAATCCGGTGGGAGGGACTGGGAGGCGGAGCTGGGGGCCGGTGCGTTCACTGTGCTCCGGCCCCTCCGCTCCAGTAGTTATATAATGTATAATTGTGATTAATAATCATGCTGCCCCCTCTGTGTGTAGTATTACATTCAATAAATCTTACTTACAGCCGGCTACTGCTATCGTAACAGGCCGGCCGGGCAGACGAGCGGCAGCGTCACTGACTGACGTCACCTGCTTGCGCCGCTTCATTCATAAAGCAGGCGGCTCAGGCAGGTGACGTCAGTCAGTGACGCTGCCGCTCGTCTGCCCGGCCGGCCTGTTACGATAGCAGTAGCGCCTGTTACGATAGCAGTAGCCGGCTGTAAGTAAGATTTATTGAATGTAATACTACACACAGAGGGGGCAGCATGATTATTAATCACAATTACACATTATATAACTACTGGAGCGGCAATGGGGGGGTCTGTGGATGGCACTGTTATAGGATGGAGGGTGGGTCTGTGGATGGCACTGTTATAGGGTGGGGGGGTCTGTGGATGGCACTGTTATAGGATGGGGGGGTCTGTGGATGGCACTGTTATAGGATGGGGGGGTCTGTGGATGGCACTGTTATAGGATGGGGGGGTCTGTGGATGGCACTGTTATGGGGTGGGGGGGGTCTGTGGATGGCACTGTTATGGGGTGGGGTGGGTCTGTGGATGGCACTGTTATGGGGTGGGGGGTCTGTGGATGGCACTGTTATGGGGTGGGGGGGGTCTGTGGATGGCACTGTTATGGGGTGGGGGGGGTCTGTGGATGGCACTGTTATGGGGTGTGGATGGCACTGTTATGGGGTGTGGATGGCACTGTTATAGGATGGGGGTCTGTGGATGGCACTGTTATGGGGTGGGGGGGTCTGTGGATGGCACTGTTATGGGGTGGGGGGGTCTGTGGATAGCACTGTTATGGGGTGGGGGGGTCTGTGGATGGCACTGTTATGGGGTGGGGGGGGGGTCTGTGGATGGCACTGTTATGGGGTGGGGGGGTCTGTGGATGGCACTGTTATGGGGTGGGGGGTCTGTGGGTGGCTCTGTTATGGGGTGGGGGGGGTCTGTGGATGGCACTGTTATGGGGTGGGGGGGGTCTGTGGATGGCACTGTTATGGGGTGGGGGGGTCTGTGGATGGCACTGTTATGGGGGGGTCTGTGGATGGCACTGTTATGGGGTGGGGGGTCTGTGAATGCCAGGGGGAGAGGTGAGAGGCACTATGATACTACTGGCACATTGGGGGGAGGCACTATGATACTACTGGCACATTGGGGGGGAGGCACTATGATACAGGCACATTATGGGGGGAGATGGCACTATGATACGGGCACATTATGGGGGGAGGTGGCACTATGATACGGGCACATTGGGGGGAGATGGCACTATGATACCGGCACATGGGGGAGGAGAGAGGCACTCCGCACTTGATACTGGCACATGATTAGGGGGGCATCTATGGGGACACTTACTGGCACATTATTGGGTGGCACTGTGGGGGCATCTACTGAGGCCACAAAGAAGGGGTATTTTATATGGGGGGGGCTCTGTGTGGTACTAGTATTATCAGGGGTATTATCTGTTTCTGCAGTATAGTATTGGGGAGCACAGCGGCACAGTATTGGGGGTGTTAGGATGATTTGTCCAGAAGATGGGAGAATGATGGAAAAGTAGTAAACTAAGATTTTTTTTTTTTTGTCAAGCTGCAGAGAAGAAAAATGGCTGAAAACTGGTGTCTGGTCTGAAGGTCTGAAAGGAGAAGATGAGGAAAGAGAACATCTACAAGAGACGTCACTGGATGTAAGAGGTATGAGGCTGTATTACCCTGTATGTTCTGTAGTGATAGGAGCAGGGGTCATCGCGGTCATATAGGGTGCGACCGTGACTGGGAGGTGGAGGTTCAGACAAACTGACGCGGTCTGACTTTGTTTCTTACACCGTGCGTTCACACAATTATGTACAGGATTCGTACGATTCGAGATTCGAAAGATTCGATATATTCGAGAACCTTTTCGAATTCGGATTCGAAAAAATTTGGATTCGTCCCACCTCTAGTATTAACCAATGCAACCAATGCATTTAGTACTGAGTATATGAGTATATGAGTATATATGTATATATGTATATATGTATATATGTATATATATATATATATATATATATATATATATTATAAATGAGCTTATACCACCGGCCAGTAAGAAGTTCATATATCTTGATGCTATTAAAAAGAAAGGGTCATTCTAATGAGCTTACTGAATTTGAATGTGGTACTGTAGTACGAATCCACTGTTGGAAAAAGTCAGTTAAAGAAATGTTTTCCCTTCTAGATATTCCACAATCAACTGTGAGCAGTATTTTTGCAAAGTGAAAGTGTGTAGGAACCACAGCCACTCAACTACAAAGTGGCAGACCATGTAGTTACAGAGTGGAGACGCATAGTACATAAAAGTCACCAATGCTTTGCTGACTCATTAACTGCAGAGTTCCAAACCCCCTCTGATAATAACATTAGCAAAAAAAAACTGTGATCTTGGAGCTTCATGGGACTGATTTCCATTGCCAAGCAGTTGCGTTACATCATCAAGCACAATGGCAAGCATTACATGGAATGGAAGCGGCCAGGAACTCTAGACCAGTTGAAACATTTTCTGTGGAGTGAATAAATGGCAAGGGGATGGCTGGCACTGACTGGTGGCACTGACTGGTGGTGCTGAGACTGCTGGCAGCGACTGGTGGCTGAGACTGCTGACACTGTGACTGGTGGTTGTGGCTGGCGGTACTGACTGATGGCTGAGATGGCTGGCACTGACTGGTGGCTGAGACTTCTGGCACTGTGACTGGTGGCTGGTGGCAGTGACTAATGGCTGAGATGGCTAGCACTGACTGGTGGCTGAGACTGCTGGCAGCGGCTGCTGTCTGTGGCTGGCTGTACTGACTGATGGTTTAGACGGCTGGCGGGGTGTGGAGTGCCATGTGCTGATTGGTCGGCGCGCTGTACAAGCACAGTTTAATTATCGGCACACATGCACGGACACGCCGTCCTGAGCACACACACAGGGCTTTTATTATTATAGATATATATTTTTTCTTTTTTTTGTATGTACTGTTCTTTTTGGTGTGGCACATGTGACATTAGGTCCATTTATTAGAGTCCTCCTGCAGGTACCATCCTCCACACCCAGTCTGCCCACATTCCCCCACTGACCGGAGCTGTAACATCTGGTGTCCCGGATTAGCACTTGGCAGGAGCATCCAGGCTGCCCGGTGTGGTGGGCACAGCGGCTCCTCCTCCCTTCAGAGGCAGGCTGTTTGATTAGGTTACAGAGCTCGCTATTTTGCTGCAGTGTGGAAAAGAAGTAGAGGGGGTGAGTGACAGTTCAGAAGAAGAACCCACCAACATGCTGCCCGCCTGCCTTCTCCGGCACATGTGCTGCTGAGCGGGTCCGGTGACCGACCACTGCCCTCTCGAACGGGCTGTTGACATGAAGTTACGGGCTGGTGCTGCTGAGCGGGTCTGGTGCCAGTGCGCTGCCCTCTCGGACGGGCTGGTGACATGAAGTTATGAGCTGGCAATGCTGAGCGGATCCGGAGATAATGCGCTTCCCTCTCGGCAGTCGGCACCTCCCCCTTAGTACGCTGGCTGGCAGGCAGCCAGGAGCCGATGTGTGAGGAATGAGGGCATAAATGAGCGGCGGTGATTGGGCGGCGCGCTGGTGTGGGTGGTGCGGGCGGCACGTGGATCACCGTGTGCTGATTGGTCGGCGCGCCACACATGCCCAGTGTAAAAATCGGCACACGAGCACGGACACAGGGCTTTTAACTTATAGTGGATAAGAGCAAAACTTAAAAGGGGTCTTCCCATTTAAGATATTCCATAAATATTTGAAAGATGTAGGTACCTTAAACTTCTGTCAGACCTGGTGAGGCAGCCATTGGCCACCACATTCATGTGGAGAGCAAATTGAGAGGTGTCTGTAGCCATTCACTTTTTTTGGGAGCCACACAAGTGGTTTAGCTAACTCTCTTGCATTCATGGTGGTTTAGCTAACTTTCCTGTATTCATGGACACCTCTCTATCTATTCTCCACCTGGATGCAGTGGTCAGTGACCAGGTGTGATGGGGACCGGGGGACCCCTGTTCTTGAAATAGGTATCACTCTCACCTCTTGTGAATATGCCATAAATGTCTAAGATAGGATTATCCTTTGAAGTCATGTACTCAGAAATGCAGGAAGCAGGCCCATAGAAATTCCAAGAGAATGTAAGCAATCAGGCATCTCTAGAGTCAAATGTAATCTGACATATCATTCCAAGCACATTGTTAGATTTATGAGTGATATGTTGTATTTTATATTGCTGGAGTGTGGCAGTAGGTAGAGATTGGATATTCATAGCTAATACCATTGACACAGTCATGATGTACTGTAAGGTGAGATGAAATGGTATTCAGCACTACTGAACAAAGCACAGTTTTCCTTGCTCCTGTCTGAGCTAGACAAATCAACTTTAGTGTTAAGCAAAGTCAATTAAAATGAAAGTAAGTTGATGCTTTGCTGCACATCTGTACATTTGATATATATATATATATATATATATATATAGTGAGAAGGAACAAGGTGCCAAAATAGATGATAGATACGTGTCACCGAGTTGCCTGGCCTCAGTGAAATGAACCGGTAATGTTTTGTCAATAACCCTAGGTTACTGACAGTTGCTAGAAGTAGTTTAGCTGCTATCTGCAGCTGATCCGGGCTGGGTTTCATTGGAGTAGTCAAAGAGCAGGGTGGGATGACTACTCTCACGTATCGAGGCCAGGTGTTGACTGGCCTATTTAAGCCAGGAATCCCAGGAGAGCAGGGGGTGTGGTTCCTAGTCTGGAAGTGTAACAGACTGGGAGTAAAGCTGTGTGGTGTGTTGCTGTGGATAAGCCTGCCGTTGCCTACTCTTTTTCCCCCTCTCTAGCGGGTGGTGGAACTCTGGAACTACAGAGGACTGTGAGTTGTACCATTTCATATGGACTGTGTTTCTTTGTGTTTACCCGCTGAAGTAAGCGAGCATTTGTTAAGTCTGTGTTGAACAAAATAAAAGACTATTGTATAAATGACACCTGAAGTCACTGTTTGAGCTGATCCCCACAATATATACATCCTATATATACATATATTTGATATACACATTTATATTATGAATTTCTTTCTATAGTTGTTATATGTAATATAAAGTTCTGCCATTGTAAACCTGAGAAAAGGGTCCTATACTACACATTAAAGTACATCGGTCAACATGATCAACCCTGCCTGGTGGGGTTGATCATTGGTGACTAAATAAACCATTTATATTTGCAATCAGTATTACACATGCAGAAAAACTCTTATTTTATTTACAGTACAGACCAAAAGTTTGGACACACCTTCTCATTCAAAGAGTTTTCTTTATTTTCATGACTATGAAGGCATCAAAACTATGAATTAACACATGTGGAATTATATACATAACAAACAAGTGTGAAACAACTGAAAATATGTCATATTCTAGGTTCTTCAAAGTAGCCACCTTTTGCTTTGATTACTGCTTTACACACTCTTGGCATTCTCTTGATGAGCTTCAAGAGGTAGTCCCCTGAAATGGTCTTCCAACAGTCTTGAAGGAGTTCCCAGAGATGCTTAGCACTTGTTGGCCCTTTTGCCTTCACTCTGCGGTCCAGCTCACCCCAAACCATCTTGATTGGGTTCAGGTCCGGTGACTGTGGAGCCCAGGTCATCTGGCGCAGCACCCCATCACTCTCCTTCATGGTCAAATAGCCTTACTTTCAAAGTTTTCACAATTTTTCGGCTGACTGACTGACCTTCATTTCTTAAAGTAATGATGGCCACTCATTTTTCTTTACTTAGCTGCTTTTTTCTTGCCATAATACAAATTCTAACAGTCTATTCAGTAGGACTATCAGCTGTGTATCCACCTGACTTCTCCTCAACTCAACTGATGGTCCCAACCCCATTTATAAGGCAAGAAATCCCACTTATTAAACCTGACAGGGCACACCTGTGAAGTGAAAACCATTTCAGGGGACTACCTCTTGAAGCTAATCAAGAGAATGCCAAGAGTGTGCAAAGCAGTAATCAAAGCAAAAGGTGGCTACTTTGAAGAACCTAGAATATGACATATTTTCAGTTGTTTCACACTTGTTTGTTATGTATATAATTCCACATGTGTTAATTCATAGTTTTGATGCCTTCAGTGTGAATCTACAATTTTCATAGTCATGGAAATAAAGAAAACTCTTTGAATGAGACGGTGTGTCCAAACTTTTGGTCTGTACTGTATATGCAAATGAGGTGCTCGCATCTGCCTCACCGTTGCTACTGCCCTCCCAGTGAGATCGACAGGGGCATGCATCTTCAATGTTCCAACCCCTGGCCATTGAAAACTCCTGCATGCATCGCAGGCAGTACCATCAGTGCTTGTGCAGTGTAGATCTCAGAACAGGGATGACCACAAGAGACATGCATTGGTGCATGTGAGATTTTTCGTCCAGTTCATTAGACCAGGGAGGATGCCTAGTCCTGTCATTGTAACTGGGAGGTGGAGTGTCAACAGGGAAAGGCAAAGGTGAAGCAGTGCTCTACGGGGCTAGGCCAGCCTCTGGGTGCTCTGAGTGCCTAATTTGCATATAGTTAAAAATAAGAATTTCTCTGCATCAGCAATACCATCTGCAGAGAGGAAGGGTTTATTTTAGTCACCATGATTAACCCTACAAGGCAGTATGCCTAGTTTAAAAGGGCTGTTTATGGTGACAGATGTTCTTTAAGACTCAAAAAACAGAGCATGTTTACATCTGGAAAGGCTTGTGCTGTTCAAGTGTATAAAGCAGTAACATATCATCCATTGCCAGCTATGGACCATACTGTATCTCTGTTTTCCTTTGACTTTATACAAAGCAACATAGAGGTCTTCTCTCCCAGATTGATAGACAAGCTGTGCAAAATATCAGTGATGTCCCATACATTGGCCATATGCACAAGTGCTTAAATTATAGTCCTCAAGCTCTGATCTCAGGAACAGTGGTTCCTAAAGTTTCTCATGATATAAACATCCAGAAAGAGACTTCTGATTTTGGGGATTGTTCTGACGGATGCATTTACCTAAGCATCTAGAACAGGATGCATGCATAGATTTCAACTGATGTATTTCACATTAGGACCAGTCTTATAAAATACTGTCACCAAAATCAAAAGTCAAAGACAAAATACATGTACTAGAGAGCAGTTAGATAGCAATATTAGGAATGCTTTTATTTATTGAACAGAAGATAAAGAAACCTCTACAAATCATATATTGTAACAGATGGAAATTTTCAAATACAATATTGTTTTCTTCATATAATTTATGCATAATTATATGATTGTTAAATACAAAATGTAAATAGTCCAGAATTTTAATGCTACAACTTAATTACTTAATGAATTAATTAAAGGAATTAATAAATTAAAATAATTAATGAAAAAAAATATTAACATCTACTATTGACTAATAATATTTTAACTTTTCCATTATAGTATTTCTTATTTGTTCAGGTATGCAGGTCAAAATAACATAAGTACTCATTGCAATATTTTTGCTACCTTATATTTATTATGTTTATGAATGCAAACAACAATCACCTAGGGAATAGTTTTCGATGATACTTATATTGCTTATGATTTTTTTAGATACATATTTATAAGAGAGAAAAAAACTCACAAATAAAATGACCTAAAGGCATACTATATTTCCAAATGCTTGGTAATATATTGTACATTGATATAATAAAAAACACCGATCTATTGGTCTTTGCCAACATGACCTTACAAGTCTCTTCAGCTACTGCATGAATATCGATAATTGCATACACTTCATAGTTCATATAGAAAAACTAAACTTTTCATTTGGAGGCTGCACTATGGGTTCTAACTTCCAAATAAAACATAATGTATCAATTCCCTATGTAAAACCACAGATGAATCAAGATATCACATGTGACACATGACATTATACTGCTAATGGATTGTCAATCACTGTCAAAGTCATCCAATTAACCTGTAACCCTATTAAAGTACCTGTTGTCTGCACAAATAAAATCCACATAAAAAATTAGCCAGTTGCAATATGATGGCTTCCTTCTCTGCATATTTGAACTTGACATAAAACCAGCTGGACTTAATCATTGTTTCCAAACTGATCTGAAAAGTTTGCAGAATAGTGATCAACTGAATAGTTAATTTGTATGGTGGGTTTTATTCTTGTAAGAGGCAGAGCTACATACAAGACATAGCCTTCAGATTCCTCCGAGCTGCCCACTAAGCCCTGCTGCTCTCCATCCAGTGTGAATGCTCTGTGCTGTTTCCCTGTCTGCTTGGCTGCCTGACAGAAGAATATCTCAATGGACTTCAGCAACATTCATCACAAATGGCACATGCCAGTAAGCCAGGAGGAGGCTGGCTTCAGACCTGGCAGCATCCCATGAGAACGACCTCCTCCAGTTAGATGAATAATGAATTCCTGCACTTCCCTCCAGACACAGATTAACACCTGGCTAAACATTATTCTGACAACATGCTGCCCGTCAGGGATCTCAGCGAGAAAAGATTAACTCTTATAAGACTTAATAATATTCTTCTGTGTTGCTCGACCCCTGTCCACCTGAGAAAAAGGAGACTGGTGCAGGAACACTGATGACATGTATTCTTTTTCAGATGAAAAGGTTTGGATGAAATATATAGAACAAAAAAAATCCAAACTTTTTGACATAATATTGATGTGTCAATGTCTAATAATTCAAAGAGAATCGGGCCAGCAAAAGTTTATAAAAAGCCAAGATCATAAGTAAACTATGGGTATGGTTTTCTATCTTTATTGATCGGTCAAGAAATCAGACACAACATAATTTGCTAAAATCCCTTGAACTTGCTATGGCTATTGTCCAAACACTTTGAAGGGAGCAAATACTTGATGAGAATACTCCCAAAATTCTAAATACTTTATAAATGTAGTTTCTTCTTTTAATTATTCTCTGTTGTCAATTTTGTTATATGTTTTTGATCTCATTTTTAAATTGCTATTTTTAAGGAAAATTGGATGACACCCATTATTGAAGCTCATAACTTCCTAGAACTGCTGACTGAAAAATGTACTTATAGAATTGTACTACTGTATATAACTAAGCAGATTTGATATCCAGGAGTCTTGGTGACAATCTATAAGGGACTATGATGGCAAAGTGGCTCTATCAGAAACAGATTTAAGTAAGAAACTGCTGAATATTGTGTCAAAATCATAGGGAGAACATTCATCTTACCTAAATGGTTTGGCATAGCCTTGTGAAGGAGGGACAACTCAAAGACTTATAAGAGAGTCGTTAAAGTTCATATTCTCGGGAGTCAGATAAAGACATTCAACCAGCAGTCCTACTTCATTTATCAATATAGTTCCTTCCAAAGTCAACACACTTTTTCCAGTATCACTCCTTTGACTTAACCCAATGAAAAAATGTAATCTAACATGAACCATTTAGAATGGGTAGCTGTATCCTCAGTAATATCAGCAACAGGTACTATTAGGCCTCTTTTCACACGAGAGTGGATGGATTGGCTCCGGGTGCGTAATCATATTGGAAACTCACACCATTTTGCAAGCAAGTTCAGTCAGTTTTGTCTGCGATTGTTCGTTCAGTAGTTCAGTTTTTTTTCTGTGCAGGTGCAATACGTTTTGATTGCATTTTTCTCGCACGCAATAAAAAACGGAAGGTTTAACAAACACATTTTGTAGCAACCATCAGTGAAAACGCATTGCATCCGGTTTTTGACTGGAGCCCCATTCACGTCTATGGGGCCAGGGCAGCGTGTTGGGTAAAAAATGCAGAATATAGACATTGCTGCGTTTTTACCTGCACGACAGAACTGATTGCGTGGAAAAAAAAACGCTCATGTACACAGGACCCATTAAAATAAATGGGTTATGATTCAGTGCGGGTGCTATGCGTTCACGTCACTCATTGTACCCTCGCAGGAAAACTCCCTCATGTGAAAGGGGGCCTTAAAGGGGTTGTCTTATCTTGGACCCACACCTAACTCCTAAACAAAGCTCCGAAAGTGGTGGAGGGCAATTGCACATGAGCAGTTGGCCCTCCATTTAATTTCTATGGGTCTAGTTCAGCTATTTCCGTCAGGCCCATAGAAGTAAATTGGAGTAGTGGACCTCCAGCCACTACTTTGGCCCACTCCGTTCTCTATATAGGTGCGGGTCCCAGTGGTGGGACCCGCACCTATCAGATAATGGGGGGGATATCCTTCGATGATACAACCTCTTTACCTCTTTAAGGATTCAGTTTGTTCTAAGACGATATTCATGATATCATGACTGATGTCTCTGCAACTTGCCTGAACACAAGTTTTTCTTCTAAACACCTGATTTATTTGTACTCCATGCTATCTAAAGGACTGATCAAAGCTTTACAGTAAAATGGCACTGTGTTTATTTAAAAGCGTGTTATAAGGGTATGACTACATAGTGGAGGTCATGATGAGGTTTCACACATGGCTGCACTGTGTTAAAGTACCAGCATGCAAGATGCAGTGGGCTCCAATTCACTAAGTAGGACTGCACTGTTTTAGTTAGTCTGCATTAATAATGGACACATGGTATTGCATGTGGCCTCTGCCATTAACAATGCAGACTGATAAACAGCGCAGCTGTGTTACAATCACGTCACGACCATGCTGCGTAGTCTTAATCTGGTATTCCTGTGATCTCTGTATGCACGCTTGTTCCTTGCTGATTGACATCAACCCCTTTCCATTAATATAAGCACTAGCGGCTCTGAAATCCTGTGCTTGTTCTGTAAAGCTCACTTCTGAAGAACACCACAGTGAGCTTGAGTGCTCTGCAGAAAGGAGGATAACTGTATGCACAGGATTTTAGAGCTGTTATCACTGATTGCAAAGTCAATGAGATGTCAATCAGCAAGGGGTGGATGTCCTTACAGAGTAGACCTCTGCAAGGCTTCTGCACCACCAAGGTATTGCTATTTACACACATCCATGTGGCATTATTAAACTTCATTTTCAGAATAAAGGGAAATCAAAAGACTTTACAGTGTTATGGTTGAGGGCTGTGATTCAGTCCTACCATCTTATGCAGTCTGATGACCTACAAGGTTTGGATTCTCTTTAAACTATCATGTTCTAAACTAATCTGAGTTAGGGCTGACATTACTCAACTACTGTGAGAACATCAACCAGTAATGACTAATTAACTACTGTACATGCAAAACTTACTCAATTCAAAAGGAGAATTAACCAGAAGCAAAGAACAACAAATAATTGAAATTATGATTAATTTTATTATACAGAAAACCAATCCAGCACAAAGCCTGAAAGATCTAATTAACACGTCCAACTAATGGATAATGTAAACTTCAATGATAATGAGGGTGGTGAGATGGTTCACTCATATCTTTATTTTAAAACTGTTATCGTGAGCAATCTGTTGAAAAATTAGGTTTTTACAAGTAATACTACTGGATAGTGAAAAAAGATCCTAGTTAGCAATTAATAACAGTGTATTATCTGGAAACAGATTTTTCATATTGTCAGAGTCATTACAAAATATGGATATGTTAATATAATTAAGTATATTATGCAGGAGGGCCTTGCCAAGTTTATCATGTAAAACAGCATAGCTTCTGTTCTTAATGGAGGATTTGAGACTCATTTTAGCAGGACAAACTAATGAGCAAAAAATCAATATTACCCTTGGATACATAAAAGTTATCCACAAATACAGAATCCTGCACAATACATTTTCTCTAAAACAGAAGAAAACATACAGCACTTTCTGGTTTTATATAAAACTGTGGCTTTTGATAATTGACCTTTGATTTCAAATATGAAATGTATAAATAGAAAAACTACTCTGATGATGACCAAACATCCAGTGCAGGAAAGACACTATGGGGTCATTTATGATAAGAAGTACTCCATTTTTTGGTGTACTTTGGTTGCCGATTTGAATGCAGGCAGGATTTGAGGCCGAATCTTCGACTTGAGGATTTGCAACACTTTTCCAAGGTGGTGGAAAAAGGAGGCGTGGCATGGGCTGGGCGTCTCGTGTCATTATCATTTTCTACGCCTGTTTCTGGCATAGAAAATTACAAAAATCTTTGCCAGCAAGGGAGTTGGCGTAGATTTAAGCAAGTCGCACGGCCAATGTCTAAGTTATGTAGAGGCTGGCGCCTCTACATAACTTAGGCGCATCAAGAGTCAGCACAGGCTTATTAAGTCCGGCATCTAAATCACCAGTCTTAATAAATGACCCCATCTATTGCCATATTATGCCTAAAAGATGCATAGTACATATGTAGTATCCACGTGATACTGGAATATGTCATGAATAATAGCACTATGCTGTTTACCATAGTGTTGAAACTAATATAGCAAAATAGCCTACAGATACATTCACCAAACAGTACCATTATGCCACCAAGCAGGACCAACATAATGCTGCCATAGAGTGTTCAAAAAATATAATTAGCCATATCAGTGACCATGGAATAGAAGAAGCCATACTGGCTTCAATACAATACTGCCAGCTAAGTCAGTGACCATAAAAGTGCCATTTAGCAATGAAAACGTCACAGCTTCTAGTTTCCCCTACTCTACTTCTATCTATCTATCTATCTATCTATCTAACTATCTATCCTTTGTCTCTATCTATACAGTATCTGTCTGCCATTTTTCTCGAATGGTAATGTTTCCTTGAGCATTTTTTAATTTCAGCAAAAATTTCAGCAGTGACACAAATGTTACGGATTTAAGAGCAACTGTTAATCGATGCATTGCAGGGTCATATTAATGACCCCTATTCTGAATAACAAAATAAAAATCCTCTAGTCCTACATGATTGAGTAAACCTAATAACCTAGCATTAACATAAAATTGATCCAAAGACCAATAAGCAAATGGTAAATATTGGTAATCTATTTCCTAAAGTAGGACTGCTTTTGCATCAGCCAGTAGTATTTACTATCCATGATACATACTGTCCCTTTATTCATAAAGTACTACAATTAAATTATACATGTTGATAATAGAAACTAAAGATGAGCAAATCTTTTGAGATTCGGTTCATTTAAACTTCTAATTTTTCCAGAAATTGGTTCAAACCCAAATCAATTTTACCCTTACCAAAGTTAAGCTATGCAAATTTACATATATTCTTCCTAGAAACCAAGAGTTGTGTCGACTGGCATAAAATATTTGTGCATATTTTCTGGTCTCCCTAATGATAAAGAGTACCCTGAAGAGTACCTCACAAGGCCAGTCAACCAAGCAATGCAAATTTCTCTCCAGGTATTCTGGTGTGCTGAATGCACATATGGATGTGTGAATGGACCCTTAAGGGGGTTAATTGCTTTTTTATATTTATGAACTCAGGTGAATGGGAAGAAGCCATCCCATTGAAGTGAATTGGGATAGCAGAGCTATAATCACATGTGCTTGCTGCTGCAGTAAGGAGAACACAGTATCCATATGAGCACTGCTTTATCTTCACACAGTTAACACGGCAGGGGTGCTTTCCAGTCTTTTTAATACGTGTATGAAGCAGGATCACTGTTTCTGCAAGTCTGCAAGTTCACCTCCTTTCGATGCTCATTCCTCTCATACAGCAGAGACTTCATACTTGCATTTGTATTGTTGTTTCTGTGATTAAAGAACTTTATGAAGAAGTTAATTGTACAATCTCACAAAGAGCTTGAAATTCCTTGTTTGGACAAAATATTTAAGTTATTTTAGCTATACTTTTCTCAGTCTTTATCTGTCTCCCTTGGCAGGGAGGAAGTAAAGGCCTGCAATAATCATAAATTATCATGTTTTAATTATAGAAAGGAAAGTTTTACAATTTAAAAACTGAGTCTTATATTCTAAGAGGTTTTTATTTGCATCACAGGAGGTATACTTTAAAGGGACATTGCCACCAGAAAGGGGTAGTTTAAGCTCAACATTTCAAGAAAACAAATATTGTTAGAACTTTTGTATTTTTTATTTTGGCAGTCATATGCCATTTGAAATGAAAAATAAAATATTGTCCGTCTATGGTAGTAATCACGGATAGATCTGGCAGCACATGGTAATCTCAGTCTTGACTCTGCTGCAAAGGGAAGGATTAGTCTGCAAGGTAATCCTTATACAACTAATGGGTGATGTCTTGGAACGACTGACAAAATAATAGCTCTTTTGCTCTCTTGATAGGCCTAGATAAATGTGCAAATATAATATGAGAAGCCCTGACCAACTACACTACTGTGATAACATAGGAGAAGTGTGGTGCTCAAATTCAGTCACAAATCCTAACTCTTTCCTGGTCAGACCGATAGTTTGACAAAGAGTGCTTATTGAGACACTGCTCTACTAAAGGTCCAGACAAGCAGGAAGTTAAAGACTCTGGACAGGAACTTTTATACAACTAGTAGTACAACTGATCTCAGAAAGAGCAGAGAAATAAATGTATAAATTAAGAGTTTTACTGAATCTTTACCCACAAAAGTAGATATATCAATTTGCTCAGCTTCTCCTGCTTTATCACATGTTATCTACAAAAGGAGCAATCCAGCTTCAGGACCTTTGAAACCATCTTTATTGTAGAAAATCCATTAAAGCAGATCATGTTCCCTTGGCATGAAAGCAATTGTCATTGTATTTGGATCATATATGCGGTCTTAGTCATAGTCTTAGTCATTTTCACAAGCATCTATAACATGTTGCCTGCAGTTTGAATTGCATTTTATTTTAACCGCCTCACGTCCGCCCATAGGATATAAACGTCCTATGGGTGGACGTCTATTTCTGACAGCACGTTTTAAAACGTCCTGTCAGAAATAGCAGCTGCACGCTAATCGTGCAGCTGCTGATCGGGTTGCCCGCTGTCAGTGACAGCAGGGCAACCCTAAGACAAGGCAGGGACAGTGCCCAGGTGTCCCTGCCTTCACGATCGCTGCAGACACAGCGCTCACCGAGCGCTGTGTCTGCAGAGCAGGAAGCGCTGTGCGCTTCCTGTTCCGGCCCGGCGGTCATGTGACCGGAGAGTGCAGGGGCTGTGTGAGGTCTCTCAGAGACCTCGATCAGCCCTGCTGTGAGGCTGTACAGCGCTGGATTGCTGCTGTACAGCCTCTATAGGGGTGCATTTGTCCTGTAACTGGGGCTACTATGTCAGCCCCAGTTACAGGAGAAATCAACTGTGAAAAAAAAAAGAAAAAGTGAAGTAAATGTCCCCCAGAGGTCTTGTATGACCTTATGGGGGACGAAAAGTGTAAAAAAAAATAAAAAAAATAAAGGGTTGAAAAAATAAAATAAAATAAAGTTTCACATGTAAAAAAAAAAAAAGTTCCCAAGTTAGGAATAAAAAAAAATAAATTAAAATAGAAAAAATAAAGTAAAATAGACATATTTAGTATTGCCGCGTCCGTAAAAACCAGCTCTATAAAAATATCACATGACCTAACCCCTCGGATGAACACCGTAAAAAATAAATAAAAAAAACTGTGTCAAAACAAGCAATTTTTGTCACCTTGCATCACAAAAGGTGCAACACCAAGTGATCAAAAACGCGTATGTCCCACAAAATGGTACCAATAAAACCGTCACCTCATCCCGCAAAAAATGAGCCCCTACATAAGAAAATCTCTCAAAAAATAAAAAAACTATAGCTCTTAGAACATGGAGACACTAAAACATAATTTTTTTGGTTTCAAAAATGCTATTATTGTGTTAAAGTGAAACAAATAAAAAAAAGTATACATATTAGGTATTGCCGCGTCCGTAAAAACCAGCTCTATAAAAATATCACATGACCTAACCCCTCGGGTGAACACCGTAAAAAAAAAAAAAAAAAAACTGTGTCAAAACAAGCAATTTTTGTCACCTTGCATCACAAAAGGTGCAACACCAAGTGATCAAAAACGCGTATGTCCCACAAAATGGTACCAATAAAACCGTCACCTCATCCCGCAAAAAATGAGCCCCTACATAAGAAAATCTCTCAAAAAATAAAAAAACTATAGCTCTCAGAACATGGACACATTAAAACATAATTTTTTGGTTTCAAAAATGCTATTATTGTGTAAAACTTTAATAAATGAGAAAAAGTATACATATTAGGTATCGCTACGTCCGTAACAATCTGCTCTATAAAAATGTCACTTGACTGAACCCCTAAGGTGAACGCTGTAAAAATAAATAAATAGAAACTGTGCTAAAACAACCAATTTTTTGGTCACCTTGCCCCATAAAGTGTTATATTGAATGATCAAAAAATCATATGTACCCAAAAATAGTACTAATAAAACTGGCACCTTATCCCCTAGTTTCCAAAATGGGGTCACTTCTTGGGAGTTTCTACTGTAAGGGTGCATCAGGGGGCTTCAAATGGGACATGGCATCTAAAAACCATGTGGAGTTCCTTTCCTTCTGCGCCCTGCCGTGTGCCCATACAGCAGTTTACGACCACATGTGGGGTGTTTCTGTAAACCGCAGAATCTGGGTAATAAATATTGAGTTTTGTTTGCGATGTTAACCATCGATGTGTTAGAGAAAAAAATTGATTAAAATGGAAAATCTGCCAAAAAAGTGAATTTAAAAATTTGATCTCCATTTTCCTTTATTCTTGTGGAACGCCTAAAGGGTTAACAAAGTTTGTAAAATCGGTTTTTGAATACCTTGAGGGGTGTAGTTTCTACAATGGGTCATTTATGGGGGGTATCCACTATGTAGGCCCCACAAAGTGACTCAGACCTGAACTGGTCCCTTATAAGTGGGTTTTGGCAATTTTCTTAAAATTTGAAGAATTGCTTCTAAACTTCTAAGCCTTCTAACGTCCTAAAAAAATAAAATGACATTTCCAAATGATGCCAACATAAAGTAGACATATGGGGAATGTTAAATAATAAATAATTTTATGAGGTATCACTTTCTGTTTTAAAAGCAGAGAAATTGAAATTTAGAAAATTGCGATTTTTTTTTACATTTTTGGGTAATTTTGGGATTTTTTTCATAAATAAAGGTGAAATATTTTTACTCAAATTTATGACTATCATGAAGTTACAATGTGTCACGAGGAAAACAATCTCTGAATGACTTGGATAAATAAAGGCGTTCCAAAGTTATTACCACATAAAGTGAGATATGTCCGTTTTGCAAAATTTGGCCTGGTCAGGAAGGGGCAAAGGGCCCAGATGGGAAGTGGTTAACAGGTCCTCTTTAAGTGAACACTATAATAGATCAGACACAGCATCATGGGTAGTTTGAAAAAAATGTTTACGCTTTGTGCTTTGTTTTGTCCCCACCGCAGGTGACATTTGCGTTCTATTCACCTCCATGACAGTTTTGAGAATAGATAAATATATACTATGTACATCTTGGAAGTTTATAGTTTCACGAGAGATTGGAGATTTTGACCCCTGGTCTAGGCTCATCTACAGTTATGTCACGTGCAACTTATTCATATCCAAAATTTGTGATATAATATAAAGCCTGAATTGTTACAGCAGGAATTAAATTGAAATACAAATGTATTTGCCTATTTTTATAACATACAGCTTATTTATGGGGGAAATGGGGGAATGATTTTCACTGTTGACTTTTAATTGCAATAAATTTTCCTCTTAAAATTAGGTTGCCAATATTTAATATTCTCTGACAAGATCTAGCTTCCCACACACATCTAATTACTGTCTCTATTCTGCCTTTGTGCATCATTAAGGTAATGACTAGTGAATAACATTTGCCATTCTGGGAATTGTCTAGCTACAGAATGCATTAAAGCTATGGCCCTGTAAAATTGTTTTAAATGTCTGTATCAGATGTCTCCATCTACAAGACTACAATTACTGATGTTGTAATTGAACATTCGGGGCGAATATCATAAGTAGGCAAAACAGACGTAACCTTGTTGTTTTCATTGAACAAAATCTAATTATATTTCCAATATGCTAGTAGTCCACGGTAATCGTGTGCAAAAAGGGTTGCAGAGATTGCTGCTGTTGTCCTCCCAAATGGTACTTATTGGTTCTATCATTACAAGATGTACAGTATAAGACTTGATTAATACTTTTGCTTCAATGGAAAATTACTTATCCCAAGGTTATACATTTTAAAGTATTATAGAATTTCACATTTATTTACAATACTATATAATAAGCTTTATAAGCATTGTGTTTTTTTCAAGATCAACACCACAAACTGTTTGGTTGTATGCTATTTTTAAGTAAATGCATTTGATGAAAGAAACCACAGGGCAGGTTAATGAAAGAAAACTACAGGGCAGGTTAATGAAAGAAACCACAAATCTACCCAAAATAAGCCATGTGCATAAGTAAAAGTGTAGATGGAATAGTTTATTTATTTTTTGGTACATGACACTTAGGCTTTATCCCATAGTGCACATAGTACCTTTGGCAATGCATTAGGGTGATATTTCTCCACAATATGCCTTTAACTAGAGATGAGCGAATCAAAGTTGATGAGATGGAATTCGATCTGAATCCGAATTTCACTCACGCTTCATGGTAAAAAAAAAAAATAATTTTTTTTTTTCTTAAAATGGCTGCTGCACGTGTGAGGACATGGAGAAAGGAACTCTGGGAAGGTGGGATCACCCATACGGACATGCATGCAGCAATCAGCAGCCAGCCAGCCCTGTGATGACACAGCCCTATAAAATAGCCATCTTAGATTCTGCCATTTGCCAGTGTACCTAGTGCAGGTGCTAGGGACAATAATAGAAAAAATGTCATTGTGCTAAAAAAAAAAAAAAAAAAAAAGATTTAAAACTGCAGGGAAAGATTATTTAAGGTGTATGTAAAGGACAGGGAGGTTTCATTCACTGCATTTCTGTTGAACAGGGTTCAGTAGGGGAGGTTTACATCCCTGGGTACTAGAAACATTCCTATTACACCTTGCTGCACTGACTGGGGACCCAAATTGCCATTATACAGCTCTGCGATTCCAGCAAACCATTCTTGTTATTGGGGTGTTACAGCCATTAACAGGGTTTTGACAAGGAAATATTTATACGTCTTATTTGTCCCTTGTGTGGTTGCAGTTATATGTTCTAAAGCATTTTTTGGCTTGTATTAGTGGGAAAAAAAGGGGGTTTATTAGATGTTGTTTGGGTGTGAAGTGCTAAAATTACTTTTTGTTGTGTATTAGTGGCAAAAGAAAAATATATTTGCTGTTCAGCGGTGCAGTTATATGTTCTAAAACCTTATGTGGCATGTATTAGTGGCAAAAGTAAAATATATTTGCCATTCATCGGTGCAGTTATATGTTCTAAAGCCTTATGTGGCTTGTATTAGTGGCAAAACAAAAATATATTTGCCGTTCAGCGGTGCAGTTCTATGTTCTAAAGCACTTTTGTCGCGTATTAGTGGCAAAAGAAAAATATATTTGCCATTCAGCTGTGCAGTTATATGTTCTAATTTGGCGTATATTAGTGGCAAAGGAAAAATATATTTGCCGTTCAGCGGTGCAGTTATATGTTCTAAAGCCTTTTGTGGCATGTATGTGGCAAAAGTAAAATATAATTTGCCGTTCAGCGGTGCTGTTATATGTTCTAAAGCCTTTGTGGCATGTATTAGTGGCAAAACAAAAATATATTTGCCGTTCAGCGGGTGCAGTTATATGTTCTAAAGACTTTTTTTTGCGTGTATTAGTGGCACAGAAAAAGTATTGCCGTTGTGTGGTGAGAAGTGAGAAAAATTATAGCCCTTTTTGGCGTGTATTAGTGGAGAAAAATAAATGGTTTATTAGCCATTATGTGGTGAAGTGAGAAAATTACAGACTTTTTGGGGTGTTTTTAAATTTCCTTTTTTATTATTTAATCTGATCTAACAGTATATCAGAAAAAGAAGTGCCAGGCCCTGCACAGGGGATTGGCAAAGGCCTAAATGTATCTTGCGCAGGCACAGGTCGCAGCAGCAGTAAGGTGGCGTGGCAGCAGGAGTCGCAGCGAGAGGCCTGAGCTTCCCGTGTCATCTAGCAGTCGTGTCTTGACCAGCAACCCAGCGGTTCTTGAATGGTTGACTCGATCATCTCTGTTTTGGAGCCACTCTTTTTATTGAAGTAGATAGAAGGTCAATACAGTCCTGAATGGACAATAGCCAATGACAATCGGTTTTACAGTCGAGTTACATAATTAAAGCAGAATTGTTAGCTAATAAAAATGAGAACTAACTATGGCAACTGTCATCAGCATCACAGTACATAATTATACGAGAGTGTACTGATAATGATGAGAATAAAGAACATACAGAGAACATGTTCCGAAAGAAAGGAAGGGAAGGGAAGTGGTTGTGAGGGGAAGGCCAGGGAAGAGGGAAGGGGAGGAGGAAGAGGTTGCAGAAAATTCCACCCATAGGGTTTATCAGTTTCACCTGAGAAAGCTAAAGACGCAGATGTTTTAACATCTATATGAGGCATAAAATTAGCATGTAGTTAGGGTTTGTATATAAATATGCAGTCTTAAGCTTGAGAACCCTGGCTCCTGTATTTTCTCCAGGGATCCCAGAACTTTACAAATCCCTGATGTTTCCATAGTTCCCAGCTCACTAATTCCTCGAGTCTGTAGACTTGATCAACCTTATCAATCCACATCTCCAGTGTTGTGAATCTAGTGTCCAGCCATTGAGGGGGATAAGCAGCCTAGCTGCCTGTATTAGTTGTGTCGCGAGATCCCTTTTGCACGGGCACCATGTATCATTGGGGAGCCACAGCAAAACGGATTCTGGAGACAGCAATATACATCTACCAGTGATTCGGTTAGTCTCTAGAGCTAACTTATGCAGAATTTGACAATTCTAGGACAGAACCAGAAAATATGACTCAATGTGCCTGGACCTTCCCCACAATGCCAGCAAGCTCCTGACTCATTCAGTCCTACTGTGTATAATTGTTGCGGGGTTTTTGTACCATTGTGTTAGAACCTTGTAGGAATGTTCTTGTATTCTGACACACCGTGAAAAGCCATGGGAACACAAGTGTGCTCTCATTATATCCCTTTCTGTGAAAGATTTATCTAGTTCTTTTGACCATTTAGCGATATAGGCAGGCGTACTTTATTTTGCCCAGTTAGGAGTGAGTTGTAAAGGATAGAAATAAGCTTGTTAGGTAATTCCGTCCCAGCTCGCCTGCGCGAGTTTTCTGGCTGCAGACAGGAAGGAGGACGGGGCATATCTATAAGGTAGATTATGACGTGCGGAGGGGGGCGGAACCGTTTTCCGGGCTGTGGGAGGTGTTTTGACTATCAGGAGGCTGTCTTGGGCACTGCAGGGGGGGCGGTCACTGGGCACCGGAGAGTGAGAAAAACGCCCCTCTGAGCACCTTGGACCCTAATTAGCATAACATAAAAATCGCTTTTACATCAAAACTACTAACGAAATAAAGTAAAAAGAAGAGTCCTGGAAATAAGCTACTTTAGTCAACATAGCGATGCTGCCAGCTTAAATTCGTAAAAGGAGGTGACAGAATCCCTTTAACGGCGAAGGTGGACCCAAGATGTCCCTGTCCTCCGCTACCGTCAGCATCATCACCACTATGCCCTGAAGTAATGGATTAGCGAGGAAGAAACATTTTTCTTCAGTCCCCAAAGTCCTGCTAATTGGGGAGGAGTCAAAGAGAGAAGTTCCAAAATCTACACCAAGGTTTTGCCCACTCTCAGAGTTAAGTTGGAGCCATCTCTTCATAAGTATTGCTTTATAATACATGTATGGGTCTGGAAGCCCAAAGCCTCCGTGCTCCTTCCTCATGGCCAACCTAGCGAAGGGGAGTCTCGCTCTCCGCTTATTCCATAGTAATTTGGAGAAGGCAGTTTTGATTAGCTGAGAGAAGCTTTTGGGAACAAAAATTGGGAGCATTTGTAAAACATATTGTAGTTGTGGCATATTAAAGGTCTTGAGTAGGTTTTTTCGGCCCATCCATGAGATATATGGGACTGCTATGGACGCAAGCTGGTTTTGAATTTTAGTTACCAAAGGTGGGAAGTGATTTTGTAAGCATCTATAGGGTCCTTTGGGATTTTAATCCCTAAGTAGGTGAGGGAGGATGACTGCCACTTAAAGGGGGTAATTCCCTGTAATTTTGTAATCACCAAGGGGTGTGCTGAAACGTTCATGGCTTCAGACTTGGTGCAGTTCACCTTAAAATTGGAAAGGGCACCATATTTTTTCAAATACCTCCAATAAATGTGGGAACGCAAAAGCGGCCGTATGTTGGTGCGTCAAGGGGCCTGGTAACTTTAGCCCTTGTATATTGGGGTGTTCCCAGATTGCTTGGAGTAGTGTTTCCATAACAAGTACAAAGAGCGAGGGCGACAGTGGACACCCCTGACGGGTTTCATTAGTTATGGAGAATGCCAAAGAGAGAGTGCCATTCACCCTCACTCTTGCACCTGGTGAAAAATACAGTGACATGACTGCCTTATTAAATGCTGCCGATATGCCAAAACGACTAAGGGTTTATTGCATGAATTCCCAGTCAACCCGGTCGAAGGCTTTTTCAGCGTCGACGCTAAGGAATACTAGGGGCTGAGTACATTTTTTAGCATAAGTCATAGCTGACAGGATTCTGCACGAGTTGTGATTGCCTTCTCGTCCTGGAACAAATCCAGCTTGTTCAGGGTTGATTAACCGGGGCAAGAGTTGGCTCAACCTGGAAGCCAGTACCTTTGCCCAAATCTTTATATCAACGTTCAGCAATGATATCGGCCTATAGCTCCCACATTGTTCCAAATCCTTACCTTCTTTTGGCAGAATAGTTATGATTGCTTCGAGGGATTGGGCGTGTAGGGAAACCCCTGCTAGTAGTGCCCCACACCATTTGGACATATGAGGAAGGAGCACAGGCAAGAATCTGTTTATAATAACCTATTGGAAACCATCAGGTCCAGGACTCTTTCCTGATGGCATAGATCCAATGATCTCTTTAGGTTCCTTCTCAGTGATAGGTTGAAGAAGCATATCCGGTCTCCAGCATTTATAGATGGGAGGTGTAGTGAGTCTAGAAAGTTGTCCATCTTTTTGACCCTCTCAACTCCTTCCCTCCACCCCACTTCCGCCCAAATTGTAAAGTTGGGCGTAGAAGTCTTTAAAGGCTGCTGCTATTTCTGCTTTTTTTGTCACCCTAACCCCACTGGTGTTCTGACCACTGGTATATATGAGGCATCCTTACGTTGCTTAATGATGCGGGACATAAATTTCGTGCCTCTATCTCCATGAACATATATCTTAACTTTTGCTTACTGGTAGGCCTTTGCTGATTGTACAATGAGAAGGTCTTTTAACTGACTCCTCAAAGCGAAAGTTCCTGTTGAACATTGAGGACTTTGGCTCTCTTGTAAAGCGCTTCTAGTTGGTAATCTGGGACAGCAGAGATTGCATAAGTTTTTGTTTATCTTTTTTATGCTCCCCGAATTAGAGCCTTATGGGTTTCCCAAACTGTCATCATTGAGGTATCTTCAGGAAGATTTTCCTGCAAGAACAATGTGAGTTTTTTGTTGTAAAGGACTTATAGTCTACCTCCCTATCAAGCAATGTTTCATTTTAAACACCAAGTATTTGTTCGCATAGGTAAATTCACGAAGCTTATAGAAACAGTTACTGGGGCGTGGTCTGAAATAGTGACTGGACCAATGGTGGCGGATCATATGAGGTCTATGTGTTGCTCAGATATGAAAATGTAATCCAATCTCTGAAAGGTGCCATGTACAGCCGAGAAAAATGTATAATCCTTTGTTGTGGGGTGTAGCAGCCTCCATGCATCCGTCAGACCTACTCTTTTCAGCATGCCATAAACACCTTTCAGAGAGCGCTGAGAATGAATGGTGGAGCCAGATGAGGTGTCCCATTAATGGGGACAGAGCTAAATAATGTCCTCCTCCTGCAATCTAATACCCACGGCAAAGGTGTCTAGTTTGGAAAGTGTCTTTTTAAGCCAAAGTCTCTGACCTTAATTGGGGGCATACAAGTTCACCAGGGTGACCGTGTCTGTTCCTAGCTCCCTTTAACAAACAAGAATCACCCTCCGGGTCTGCTTGTGTCATTAGGTGAGAGAAAGGTAAATTTTTAGCAATAGCAATGCTAACTCCCCTTGAAGCTTGCACATGAGTAGAGATGTCGCGAACATAAAAGTTTTCCGTTCGCGAATGGCGAACGCGAATTTACGCCAATGTTTGCGAACGGGCGACCGGGTGAACCGCCATAGACAGGCGAATTTTAAAACCCACAGGGACTCTTTCTGGCCACAATAGTGATGGAAAAGTTGTTTCAAGGGGACTAATACATGGACTGTGGCATGCCGGAGGGGGGTCCATGGCAAAACTCCCATGGAAAATTACATAGTTGACGCAGAGTGTGGTAAGTTGAATTCACAATGCGATTATTATAACCTGCATTAATCGCATTGCGATTCAATTTAGAGCTAAGTTCCTAATGGTTTTATTGCTAGAATTGACGAATATAACGAATGTAGCACTATATTCTCAATCTTCGTTATAATCTAGCAATACAACCATTAGAAAACCAGCTCTAAGTTAAATTCGCAATGCGATTAATATAACCTGTATTAATCGCATTACGATTACAACTTAGAGCTAAGTTCCTAATGGTTGTATTGCTAGAATTGACAAATATAACGAATGTAGCACTATATTTCTCAATCTTCGTTATATTCTAGCAATACAAACATTAGGAACCCAGCTCTAAGTTGAATTCGCAATGCGATTAATATAACCTGCCATTATCGCATTACGATTACAACTTAGATCTGAGTTCCTAATGGTTGTATTGCTAGAATTGACGAATATAAAGAATATAGCACTATATTCTCAATCTTCGTTATATTCTAGCAATACAACCATTAGGAACTCAGCTCTAAGTTGAATTCAAAATGCGATTAATATAACCTGTATTAATCGCATTGCGATTACAACTATAGAACTGAGTTCCTAATGGTTGTATTGCTAGAATTGACGAATATTACGGAATATCGCACTATATTCTCGATCTTCGTTATATTCTAGCAATACAACCATTAGGAACCCAGCTCTAAGTTGAATTCGCAATGCGATTAATATAACCTGTATTAATCGCATTTCGATTACAACTTAGTCAAATTTGTGACACTGCAGCTTCAGAATGAATCTAAGATGGATGCTGTCCTTGCTTTTTGATAGGAGGTGGGAGGGTCTGGGAGGAAGGGTATGCTGATTGGCTGGAATGTGTCTGCTGACTGTGAGGTACAGGGTCAAAGTTTGCTCAATGATGATGTATAGGGGGTGGACCGAACATCGCATATGTTCGCCCGTCGTGGCGAACGCGAACAAGCTATGTTCGTCGGGAACTGTTCGCCGGCGAATAATTCGGGACATCTCTACACATGAGTGCTGTGGAACCCACATTTTAAAGTGAAGGTGCGACATACATGGCACACGCCCTAACTTAAAATGCGTTTCCTGTAAGAATCCTATGTCAGTTTTAGACTGACGTGACAATCTATAAATTTGGAGCGTTTATGCGGCGTATTAATGCCTCTAACGTTAAATTTAGTGCAATTAACTGGGATCTTAGCAACAACATGGAGTGGGATATACAATAACATAAGGCAGTAGAAACCTAACCAGATGTCAAGATCCACACCGTTATTATACAATGGGCATCGTCTAGAAGCGGGGGTGTCCAGACGAAGCAGATAGCGTAACAACATGCAAGTCTGGCAGAGGTCTATCAGGCCCGTGACATCTAAGGTGTAATAGTAAAAGTGAACAAAACAATGTAAACTACTAACAGTCAAACATGAGGCGAACGCAGTGTAGAGTATGCACTTCTCCGGAGACAATAATGTGGATTAGTGGGATAAGTCTCCTGATCGCCTTGCTATAGTAAAACAGTGTACTGTTGTACAAATATAAAATGTCCTCTCATGGTGAGGCCTAAAACCACCATACCCCCTCACCTCAACCATAAGAGCAGCTGGTATATGACTCACAGAATCGGGATGCGGACTCTTGTGGCCGCTAACGTGCGGTCACTAAAAACTTGCATCGGCCTCCCGATCAGCATGAAGGCTACCGATTAGTCCTCACAGGTTGGTGTTATCCCGGACGATGGGCTTCCTTTCTTCGGCAGCGACCAGGACCCTGGGTCCGGTAAGTCCGGTAACGAGTCCGCTGAGGTATTAATTTGGAGCCAAGATTGTATATCCATTGTCGTGATCTGAAGAATAGACCATGCTGTGGTAGATCTGCAGGGGTCTTGATGGTACATCTCCGACCGTTACTAGAGAATGCCAGGCCGAATGGAAACAGCCACCGGAACATGATGTTGTTGGCCTTCAGGTAATCTGTTAGAGGCCGCAGCAAGCTTCTCTTGCTGAGGATAGCAGGTGAAATGTCTTGGTAAAGTTGAATGCGCTCCCCCACCATACTGCAGGTCGGTGCGACTTCTGGCCTCCTTCAATGAGCCGCAGTGTCCAAATAGTTCAGTAGGCCACATACAATGTCCCTTGGGGGTTCATTAGGTTTGGGCACTGGGCTCAATGCCCTGTGGGCCCGTTCAACCACAATGGCAGTCGCTCTTTCTTCCTCAAGGAGAGTAGAAAATATGGCTGTTACTGCCTCCTGAAGTTGGTCTGAGAGAACGGATTCAGGGACAACGCGCGATCCTTACAATTTCTCCTTCGCTGCGATTCTCTTGATCTTCCAAGAGGGTGAATGCAGTGTTGATGGACTCCGCCTGTGAAGCAGGTTCGTTTCTCAAAGGAGGGTGTTAAACCAATCATTGCAGCTTGGTTATTCTCCAAGGTCTCTACCCTGTGTCCTATCTGTTTCAGGACACCTTTAATATCGGCTAGTTCTTTCATCACAGTGGTGATGGCGTGGGGACAGTGCTTGCTTCAGGAAAACCGTTTGGTGATACGGTACTGGGTCCCAGTGCCACTAGCGACAGTCGAGTCAGAGACGCTGCCTGCGTCTGATTCTACAGACTGGTCTCGCCGTCTTTCAAGGCGCCATCTGCGCGCGCGGTCTCCCAGTGTGGCTGCTGCTTTGCTGAGGAATTTCTCCATGTCAGCACCTCGTAAGTCGGGTTTTGTGAGGTCTCTCAGATCTCTGGCTTTGTCTTTGCCTGTTTTGACCATTCTGGAGGAATATTAGCAAAGGTATGAGCATGTGCACGGGCCTTGTGTAGCGGAGGCGAGCTAACACACGTCCACCTGTTCTAAGTCCAGGCTCCGCCCAGAGTGCGCTTCTTCTTGACACTAACATCGACCTGTAAGGCTGAGTTCATTACTTGAGTTATCTGATCAGTTTTGGCCCCGTGACTGCCCAAATAAGTGAAGCGTGCAGTGATTTTTAGAGCGACGCCTGTCATCTGCATGTCATACTGACTTACAGTATTATTTCACTACCACAGCAGACTCCCTGTGCATGTTGCTGCAAGGCACAGTGTTCTACACCCTATAAAGGCTCTCTGCAGCCAAGAAATAGGAATTTTTAAATAAATTCGGATCAAACCAAATTTTTTTCTGGAAGTTCAGCGAACCGGACAAATAAAATTTTTGAAAAATGTTTCATCTCTACCTATAACCTCCATGTTTCTATTTCTGAATATTTCACCTATTCTGTATGCATCTTTATAAATTCAAGATACAAGAAGGTGTAGTAGGTAGGGATCGACCGATATAGATTTTTAGGGCCGATACCGATACCGATAATTTGTCAACTTTCAGGCCGATAGCCGATAATTTATACCGATATTCTGGTATTTTTATTTTTGAGGGAAAAAAAAAAATTTCCTACACAAATCTGCTGAAAATTAATGTTTATTGTTAACGTGTATTATTATTTTATTTTTTTGTAATCTTTTTCATTTATACTTAATATTTTTGTGTTTTTTTTTTTTTTACTAACTTTTAGCCCCCTTAGGGACTAGAACCCTTGTCCCATTCACCCTGATAGATCTCTATCAGAGTGAATAGGATCTCGCACTCTCCCTGCTGCCCTGTGCTCTGTGCACACAGCAGCATGGAGATGACTATGGCAGCCAGGGCTTTAATAGCGTCCTGGCTGCCATGGTAACCGATCGGAGGAGCAGGGGAGAGGGATCCTGCTGGCCACTGCCACCAATGATTAGAACTGGGGGGGGGCGCACTGCGCCACCAATGTTTTTACTATTGGGATGGGGGTGGGGGGGGCGCACTGCGCCACCAATGACAAATACTAGGGGGGCCTTGAGGGGGGGGGGGCGCCACTGCGCCACCAATGTTTTTACTATTGGGGTGGGGGGCGCACTGCTTTGAGGGGGGGGGCGCACTGCGCCACCAATGAAGATACCTCTCTTTCACATACAGGAGGCGGGAGCTGGCTGCAGATCACATAGCCGGCTCCCGACCTCTATGAGCGGTAGCTGCGATCCGCGGACACCTAAGAGGTTAACTACCGCGGACCGCAGCTGCCGTTCATAGAGGTCGGGAGCCGGCTTATGTGATTCTGCAGCCAGCTCCCGCCTCCTGTATTTGAATTAATGAAAGACTCATCTTCATTGGTGGCGCAGCGGCCACAGCCCCTCCCCTCCTCTTGTCTTTCGTCCTGTCATTGGCGGCAGCGGCAGCAGCATCACAGGGGGAGAAGACACTGCTTCCTTCTCCCCTGTGCTGCGGAGGGAACACAGAACGCGCTGAGAGCAGCGCGTTCTGTGTTCCCAATCGTTATCGGTATATCGGCAAAATAGATGCCGATACCGATAACGTTCAAAATCCTCAATATCGGCCGATAATATCGGCCAAACCGATAATCGGTCGATCCCTAGTAGTAGGGCTAAATTTCCTATGAAGCTTAAACAAATTTTAAGCTTATGTAAAACCATAATAGCTATTTATATGAAATCTGTTACAAAGATATTAATTGTTACATCAGACACACTGCCTGGTATAGGGTGAGTGAAAGGTTTCATGGCACCCTTTTATTTAAAAACAAAAAGGGAAAATGAAATATCTGAGTATATCTGAGCAAATAATGGGTGAGTGGGCCTATCTTTTAGGAAATGTACGAAACATTGCTGCCATCAATGGGAAGTAGGTCATGTAGTATATTTTCTCAGATATCGATTGCCGCAATTGGATTTGCAATATCTCTTGTGGTTGAAAAGTTATCAAACACAGAAAGTTGCAAAAATTAGGAAAGTTCCTATGATTCACAGCTATTTGATGTGTTCAATGTGTTGGTCCCTGGTGCTAAACACAGTGAAGTTTTTGAACCTTCTGTGTTCTTAACTTTAGAACCACACAAGATATTGCAAATCTGATTACGGCAATTGATTTCTGAGAAAATTCTTCTCTTCTATGATATGCTACATGACCAGTTTCCTATTTGAAAAATTTGCCCTTGATCTAATATGGCGGCTTTCAAGATGGCAGCCATGTTTCGGACATAGCCTAAAAGATAGACTCCCTCACCCATTAGTTTTTGGGGTATTTAATTTTACCTTTTATTTCTGAAATAAAAGGGTGTTTTGAGACTTTTGAATGTCGTGGTACCTTTGCTTTAGTGATTCATTAACACATCTGGAAGAAAATAAAAATAAGTGGTGCTGAGGGTGGGCCCAAGTTACTCTATGCACCCTTCTGCCAGTCCCTCCCTTTCCTTCATGGTCATTAAAGCATTTCGATGCTGTGATCAAGTAATCATGCTTTTGGGCTTCTTACCGGCATCCTCTGCGGCCAATGAGAATGTCGGTAATTGAAGAGACCCAGGGCATGAAGCTAGCAGGACAACATAAGAAATTATCAATTCTATGCAAATAATGTATCTAAAAAAATCCATGATTATTCAGAATAAAAAAATAATAGATTTGTAGGGCTCAAGTACGAGCTTCAAAATAATAAAAAAAATAAAAAATATATAAAAATATATGAAAGTTTAAATCACCTTCCTTTCCGTAAAATAAAAAATATAAATACATAAATAACAAAAAATATAAACATCATGTGTATCACTGCGACAAAAAACGCCTGTACTATTAAAATATAAAAATATTTTTCCAATACAGCAAATGGCATAACAGAAAAAAGGGTAAAAATGGCCAATTTGCCATTTTTTATTGCTTCTCTTACCTTATACATATGTGGTATTGTTGTAATTGTACTGACCCAGAGAATGAAGGAAACAGGTCAGTTTGCCTCAAACAGAACAAAACCCATAAAATGGGACAGGAATTGTGTTTTTTCCAATTCCACCCCATTGGAACTTTTTCCCCGCTTCCCACTACATTGTATGCCATATTAAATGTGGCATTAGAAAGTACAACTTTTCCAACAAAAAATAAGCCCTCATACAGCTATGTGAACAAAAAAAATTAAAAAACTTATGGCTCAAGGAAGATAGGGAAAGAATATAAAAAATTCACAAACAAAAAAACAAACTCAGGTATCCTAAGGATTAATACACTTTTCCCCTCCCTAAAGTGCATATTTTCCTGTGCACTTAAATTCTACTTTTCAGTACACTGCTGACTTCTCATTGGTGTACGGAGTACACATTTTATCAATGGGGCCGCAGTGAAGGCAGGAGCGGTGTACAGAAAAGTCAATTTTAAGCGCACAGGAAAATATGCACTTTAGGGAGGGAAAAACTTGTATTAAAAGTATAAAATACATTAATAAAGGATATTGCAAAAACTGTTATGGCATAGGAACATGTTAACAAAATGTATTCAAAAGTTAGTTACTCTTTAAAATGTTATATGGTAACTTCAGGTAGCCATCTAGCTCTTAGAGACCATATTTCAGAGTCACTGACGCTTCCAGGCATGGCCTGTTTGCAATTTTCAACTCACCCACCACATCTAAAATGCAAACATCCTATGAACGCATCCTTGACTTCCTTCTAGCTGCTTATAGTGGTTTCTTTAATTTTTAAGCTTCTGGGTCTTATCCAACAGCTGCATTATGAGTACTTATGCAATTGAAAAAGAAAGGAAAATAGAAAATGCAGTATCTCAAGAGAATGTTGCATCTCCTGAACTGAAAGAGCTTTCATTGATGAGTAAATTGACATCACATCTTTATAGGAGAAAAGGAAATGGTGCTACTTTAATGTATTATTTCTTTATAAGTTCTGGTTTCATTATCTGGAGCTAAAACAGATAAGGAAGGACATTTTAACTCCTCTTTAAAATGTCGATATTTTATAACTGATGCAGAGATTGAGACATCAATATAAATTCAGAGGCATAGCTAGGGGTTCAGGAAGGAGGGGAAGGAGATTGAGCAAAACACATATGATGCCTAAGTGGGACCCCAAACCCAGGGAACACCACAATATGACCAATATTAATAGCACTAAATAGCAACTGAATAATATTGCCATATTATTACTGAACAAACCACTATGTAAGGCTACTTTCACACTAGTGGCAGATTTCTCCAGGAGGCTGTTTCCAGCGGGGGAACAGCCTGTTGGAATCCGTTGCTACTACTAATGCATCATGCCGCCGGAAGTCCACTCCGGCCCCATTTACTATAATGGTGGCGGGCCTGAGGTCCGCCGCAGTACGGAAAACATGCAGAGAGGCGGCCGGAATAAAACTACAACATGTACACTACAACACCTACTTTTCATTCTATGAATTGGCTCCAAATGTAGAGCTTCAGTTTAATCTACCCACTAACACTCTTTACATACATAAACATTAGGACATCAAGTGAGTAAACTGCAATACACAGAGAAAGAAGAATATTCATAGATTGCTGTAGTGCAGCAGCTCAAATTATAGTAGCATATATATAAAACAAACAAAACAGCATGTCAGTTCTTACGTTTTGCTTCTGGTTTCACCATATCTATTGTTTTCCTAAAACTACAGTCAACAGAAAATTGAACATATGGCTGTTATGGACTACAAATTTTACCACTGAAGTCAGGTGGAAAGTTAAATGTGACTTGACTGTAACAAAAGGCTCTGTTTTTGCTTATCATTTTAGGAAACGCATTCAGCAAATGCGCCAATGTAACCATACGGTCCCATGCACCTAGCATATTCCAAAACTCAGATCGTTTGTGTATGAAAACCAATTATGTAGTAAAAGATATGCTAAAAACTTTATAAACATAAAGAACAACAATTCAAGATCCAGTCAATGTGTTTTAGGGTGGACCAACCCTTCTTAAGGAATGTATAACATGCAAATGAAAATTCATTCCCTCAGTTCCTCCATGCTCCTTATGTCCCTTCCAGAAGTGAGAAAATCTGGAAGTACTCTACTTTCACTGTGTGAGTATTCTGGATGTATTACAACCTATCTCTTAACACTAAAAACAAATCCAAGGTTTAGCATATTATCCATTTACCTTATAGGGGTATATTTAACACAACATAACCTAAAATCATAAGGGAATTTTAAGTTTAACTTAAAATAACCCCTAATGAAACATTATGTTAAACATATTTTGCACCATTTTGCCACGTCTCATTATCTCTCACCTATCATTTTCACTAGTACTCTTTTAATCCTCTCAAGGTTTTATGCAGTCCATGAAGAAATAAGCACTTAAAGAGAACTGTTATATTGAACATGTCGTCCAATCTGAAGGGCAACATGTTTTAGATCTGAGCAGATATATATAGTGCATTCGGAAAGTCTTTAGACCCTTTCCCTTTTTTTCACATTTTATGTTGCGGATGGGGGGGGGGGAATTCCCCCATCAATATGGGCTTAACCCCCCTCAATGAGAAAGTGAAAACAGATTTTTTTAAATGTTTAAAATTTACTAAAAATAACCACACAACTCCAAGCATTTCTATGATGTTATTATGGGCTATCAGAGGGCATTACAGGGAGTGAGTATAATGAAAGAAGTACTATAAGTCTTAGTATTTGATACTCTATAGAGGAAGAGAAACAACTAACCTCTCCTCCACAAACAGCACAGGAGTTCCACTCTCATCATGACATCACACAGGTCCACAGGTCTTTCACCATGTCTCCTCTGCAACTGCTGAGCTCTGTCTTCCTGCTCTGGTCACATAAGGACATCATATATATCCTTCTCTACCTGGTATCTTCTCTGCACATGTAGCTTGCCTACCCCAAATCCCCTGAACATACTGCTGAATCATATCTGTGGACTGTGGATGCAGATACAATTAAGTGCAGGGGTGCCCAGAAACCAGGTGAATCAACCTGGTGACTGGGTGCCTTGCAAATAGGACTGTCTAGTGCCAAGGAGTCTGAGGTAATGTAACTTGTGTGGTTGCACACTACTCAGGTCAGCCCTGGATAGATGATAGGTGAATGTCTTTGTACAATGACCTCTGCACAAGACACAGAATATGCCTATACAACTCTCCTATAGAGGTCAATGAGTCCCCTCTAGCCTACTCTGTCTGAACAATGAAAGTGAGACAGGTGGATGAATTCTGCAGACCGATTCTATACATAGATCAGATATACAGTACAGTGGACAGATAGACTGTATTGTAGTCAGTCACTGATTGTCTTGGTACATCACCACTGTAGCAGGAAATAAAGAACAGCAAAATTCAAAGTTACAATACATTAAAGTGGACAATAAAAGATACATTTATCAAACCAAATATATTAAGTTTTTGGTGCAAAAATGTCCGTTTTTGGTGACATGTCTGCCACTAGAGATGGCTTTGCTGTTCGCCCCAGCGGTCATTTCGCTGCAAAACTTTGCTAGTTTGTGGTTCACTGAACAGGCGAACATATGGCAATGTCCGCCAGCGCCATATTCTTTTGCATTGTGCTGAACTTTGACCCATGACACATACATCAGGTGGGACATGACAGCCAATTGAGACATTTCAGCACATGGACACACCCCCTACCTTATAAATAAACCCAATCTGGCCGCCATTTTGCATTCAGTCTTTTTCCAGTGTAGGGAGAGGTTGCTGTGTGGAGCAGGGACAGAGTGTTAGAGACACCAAACGCTAGCTAATAGGACCACAAAAGTCCTCTTAAGGACTGATATAGGTGTGCTATCGATAGGTGTGACATACTGAGGGGTGTGATATACTTATAATATGCTTTCTAACATAGAAAGTATATTATAGTGCCTTTGTATTGTGCAGCATTTGTGTGCGGTTCTGCTTAGATACCAAAGCTATACAGAGGGACAAACGCTATTGGAACAACTAATTGCAACTGGTGTGATATACCAGTTGTCCCCCAAAAAAACTGATTGTGGCAGGGGTGTGATATACCTATAATATAATTTCTATATAGTGCATTAGTATTGTGCAGCATTTGTGTGCGGTTCTGCTGAGATTCTGTAGCTATACAAAGGGACAAACGCTATTGGAGCAACTAATTTCTACTGGTGTGATATACCAGTTGCCCCCCAAAAAAACTGATTGAGGTAGGGGTGTGATATACCTTTAATATAATTTATATATAGTGCATGTGCAGCATTTGTGTGCGGTTCTGCTGAGATACTGCAGCTATACAGAGGGACAAACACAATTGGAATAACTAATTGCAACTGGTGTGATATACCTGTTGCCCCAAAATAAACTGATTAAGGGGTTTGATATACCTGCTTCCAGCAAATACTCATTAAGGGGTTCTATATACCTGCTTCAACATATATTTCTTTGCTATAGGGACTCACAATTCCGCAAGGGTAGTAGGGGTCGGGCAGGTGCACCAGAACGAAGCTTAAGTGGGAAGTTGAAGAAGGTGCGTACGATTATGTCAAAGGACGCACCAGAGTTGGTTGAGTGGCTCACTCAGCCTTCCACTTCTGCACCCTCCTCATCCTCTGTATCAGCAACCTCCTCACTCTCTGCTGTGTGCACCCCCAAAGACACCACCACCAACACCACCACCACCATAGCCCCTCCACTCAAGTCCGAGGAATTATTTTCCAATCCATTCCTAGACCTTACCATTGCGCAGCCATTCTTGGGATTGGATAAGGAAGAGGAGGTAGCAACGGCTTCCACCCAGCGGTCTGACGACAGTACACAGATCATCCCAAGGAGGGTGCTCCCCGCTGTTGCTGCCTACTTCGAGATCTCTAATGTCAGTGGCGGTGAAGGTGATGATGTCGATGGATGTCATGTGGGTGCCCACAAGAGAGGAAGCGGAGGGGAGTTCAGAGAGAGAGATGGAGCAGCAGATAGGGAGGAGAAGGAGGAGAAGCAGTCAGAACTCACAGTGCACAGGAGGCAAAAAGCAGACTGCAGATGTATCTGGAGCGAACCATCCACCATGCACGATCACATCGGGCACTTCCAGGATGCCGGTACATGACTCCGCAGTGTGGGCTTTTTTTAACGTGTCAGCTGCTGACAATAGTGTTGCCATCTGCAGCGTGTGCTGCCCAACACTCACCTAGGGACGACCTCCTTAAGAAAGCACTTGGGGGGGGCGACTGGTATATCACACCAGTTATAATTATTGTAGCAGAGGAAACGCAGCAAAACCGCAAACAAATGCTGCTGTACTCAAATGCACTATATAGAAAGTATATTATTGGTATATAACACCCCGCTTCTATCAGTTTTTTTGGGGGGCGACTGGTATATCACAGCAGTTATAATTTTTTTTTTTTTATTGAGTTTGTCACTCCGTGTAGCTGCAGTATCGCTCACCACTGCTGCACAATACAAATCCACTATAATATGCTTTCTATGTTAGAAAGTATATTATAAGTGTATTACACCCCTCTGTACTGCACACCTATCAATAGTACACCTATAGCAGTCCTTAAAAGGACTTTTGTGGACCTATTTGATAGCGTTTTTGTCCCTAACAGTCTGTCCCTGCCCCACACAGCAACCTTTCCCTACACTGACAAAAAACTGAATGTAAAATGGCAGCCAGATCGGGTCTACTTATAAGGTAGAGGGTATGTCCATGTGCTGAAACTTTTCAATTGGCTGTCCTGTACCACCTGATGGATGTGTCATGGGTCAAAGTTCTTCACAATGTAAAAGAATATGGCAGGCAGGAATATCGCCATATGTTTGCATGTTCAGCGAATCGTGAACAAGCAAAGTTCGCCGCAAACCGACCGCCAGGCGAAGTGCAAGGCCATCACTACTGCTCATGCGTGATGCATGCAGACTTCTGCAGCCATTTGATGAGATCACCAAACTGGTAAGTCGCAGCCAGGGCGCCATTAGTGACATCATACCTTACGCCTTCTTTCTGGAACGTGCATTGCGTTGTGTCATTGATCAAGCCGTCGAGGAGCAGGAGCTGGAAGATGAGGAAGTCGCAATGCTGAATGAATTCCCAGGGGGGGCTACTCCCTTTGAGACAAGTCAACAGGAGTCTGAAGAGGAGGATAGTGCCTGGGGGGAGGAAGAGGAGGAGCAAGAAGAGCAGGCTTTAAACTTTTCTGGGATCCCTGGTGTTGTCCGTGGATGGGGGAGGAGACCGAGGACGACATTCTTCTGGGCCATGAGCAGGAGCCAGCGCGCTCCACCGCTTCCAATTTTGTGCAAATGAGGGCCTTTATGGTCCAGTGTTTGAAGAGGGACCCCATATAAAAAGCATAAAGGGCAAGGACCAGTTCTGGGTGGCAACGTACTTAGACCCCCGGTACAAACACAAAATGGTGGACATGTTACCAACATCACAGAGGGCTGTCAGAATTCAGCATTTCCAGGCCTTGCTTCAAGAGAAGCTGCATCCTGCTGTTGCGGGCGCTGGTAGAGGAATTTCCACCCACAGAGAAACAGTTGCGAGTACCAATCCTACCGCGCATGCAAGAAGAGGGCGGCTTGAAGATGTTTTGGTCACTTCGAATATGAGATCATTCTTGCAGCCAACCCATCGACAGCTGCCCTCCGGATCCAGCCTCAGGGAACACCTAGACCAACAGGTGTGCGACTACATTGGGTTAACAGATAATATGGACGCTCTAAGAAGCTAGTAACCCCTGGACTACTGGGTGTGCAGGCTTGACCTGTGGCCAGGGCTGGCATAATTTGCCATAGAGCTCTAGGCTTGCCCCTCGTCGATTGTCCTGTCTGAAAGGATGCTCAGCGCAGCAGGGGTTATCGTGACCGATAAGCGCACTTGTCTAGCTCACGACAGTGTGGACTACTTCACATTTCAAAAAATGAATGAGGCATGGATCTTGGAGGAATTCAACACTTGTGACGACCATGTTTAATTGAATTCCCTCATGCCAGCCCACACATATCCGCCACCACAAGAACAAATAATGGTCCCTGTCTTATGTAAATACAGCGGCATAAAAGGCCTTTTCTGTCCGTGAACGCTTAATGTTTGAGACCTCAGAGGAATTCAACACCTGTGACGATCACGTGTTATCAAATTTCAACTATTATTTGTTTGTTTTTTCAAGAGGGGGGATTTTGTTAGCCATGTTTTTAATCCAATTGTATATTTTTGTTCCTTTAAACATATGTATTTGACATGTATTTATACTGGCCTGCAGTAAAATTGATATCCAATGTCCATCTAATATACCTCCAGCCACATAATCACTTGATGTTTTCTGTCAGGTGAATGAATAATTTTTGGGGCCAGTAGTCTACTGGCCTGCAGAAAAATTGATATCCAATGTCCATCTAATATACCTCCAGCCACATAATCACTTGATCTTTTATGTACGGTGAATGCATAATTTTTGGGGCCTGTAATCTAACTAGCCAACAGTAAAATTGTTATACGGTGACCGCCTATCGCCTAATGTGCCTCCAGCCACATTATCAAATGTTCTTGTCTGTACGGTGAATGAATAATTTTTGGGGCCTGTAGTCCACTGGCCTGAAGTAAAATTGTTATCAATTGACCGTCTAATATACCTCCAGCCACATAATCACTTGATCTTTTATGTACGGTGAATGCATAATTTTTGGGGCCTGTAATCTAACTGGCTAACAGAAAAATTGTTATAAGGTGACCGCCTAATGTACCACCAGCCACATTATCATTTGTTCTTTTCTGTCCTGTGAATGAATAATTTTTGGGGCCTGTAGTCCACTGGCCTACAGTAAAATTTATATCCATTGACCGTCTAATATACCTCCAGCCACATAATCACTTGATATTTTCTGTACGGTGAATGCCTAATTGTTGGGGCCTCGGAGGAATTCAACACCTGTGACGACCACGTGTTATTGAATTTCACCTATTATCATTTGGGGTTTATTCAAGACGGGGGATTTCGTTAGCCATGTTTTTAATAAAAAAAAATATTTTTAGTTCTTTTAAAGGCAACCTGTCACCAGTTTTATGGTGTCCTAACTAAGGGCAACATAAATAAGTGACTGATTCCCTTAGCAAAATGCTGGGTCACTTTCTTTAATTGACCCAGTCAATCTGCCAACATCTTGTATTGAAAAGCTCCAGCTGATAATGATTAGTCATGAATATTCATGAGCTTCTGACTCTCCCCGCCCACCTGCTGCTGAATGACAGTTTGTTTCCATATGAATCAGCAGCAGGTGGGCAGGGGAGTGGCTATAGCTCTGAATTAAATATACGCTAGACTCAATGACATCACGCTGGAATCGAATCAGCTCATTAGCATGCGGCATGCGGCATCTTTGTGTGTATATTATGAGATAACCATCTGTCACACCAGTAAGTGAATACATCTAAGGTACTTTTTAGTAGTTAATGATTGTATATAATTAGTTAGATTATAATCAAATATCCACATGACAGGTTCCCTTTAAACATATGTATTTGACATTTATTTGTACTGGCCTGCATTAAAATTGATATCCAATGATCGTCTAATATACCTCTAGCCACATAATCACTTGTTCTTTTCTGTACATTGAATAAATATTTTTTGGGGCCTATACTCCACTGGCGTGAAGTAAAATTATTATCCAAAGACCGTCTAATATACCTCCAGCCAGATAATCACTTGATGTTTTCTGTCCGGTGAATGCCTAATGTTTGGGTCCGGTATTCCCGTGGCCTAAAATATAATTTTTCTAGGCTCCAGCAGGCCACATTTTTGACAGTATCCCTTTTGCCATTGATCCCCTTCAGGTATGCCACTGTCCATGTTGTGGGACGATTTGTGCACTTCTTGTAAGTATTTGGTGGCTGCAATAATGACCATTAAAGTGAATGGGGCCCACCGCGAACTTACAGTTTGCGAACATTTCACGTTCTCGAATCGTCCCGAATGATGTTTGTCCATCACTATCTGCCACCTCTAGGAGCCACACCACTTTTTAAAGTGGTCAATGTAAAAGGCAGAAAAATGAGAGCTGACCTGGATTATAGCACAATTATTACCTGTGACACTTGAAATGTCGCAGAAAAGTCACAAAAAAGTTGCACCCTTTGCCAGGCAACCCCTTGGAGCATTTTTCTTTCAGACTAAGTAATACAGCACAATGCAGTTACACCAAATACATGAAAAATGTGCACAATTTTATAAATTTGATGAAAAAAATGCAAAACCAGTGACATGAAAATGATCTCAAATGATAAATGTCTTCCTAAATACTTAAACAGAATGTATTCTCCTGGAATTTCTTAAAAACAGGTTTGTCCTTCAGACAGCCACACAGTGATGCGTGATTTATTACTGCAGAGAGAACATTTCCATTTAGTCCAGATGTAGCATGATAACATCAAGACTTGTAATGATCTGACCTTGGACTTGTGTGTAGCATCAACTCTTATTCACTGAACCCCAGTTTGTGAAAAACACATGGTCAATTCGTGTGCTGACAATGCTTCTGGAAGCAGTTATTTGGCACTCAGCAACACATGTCCAAATCTATTACTTTATAGCATGTTTTTTTTTTTTTTGCTAATTACTGTAGCTGTTGTGGTTATATGGTACCTCAGAAAAAGCTGCCCCCCATAGATCAAAAAGTTATCACAACCTTTGGTTGCTTTCACAGCCTGGCTTTTTATTTAAAGGGAACCTGTCACATTGAACATGGTATCTGAGCTAAAGTTGTAGAGCAGGGGAGCTGAGTAGATTGATATGTAGTTTTGTGTGAATAAGGCCTCATGTACACGACCGTTGTTTTGGTCCGCATCTGAGCCGCCGTTTTTGCAGCTCGGATGCGGACCCATTCACTTCAATGGGGCCGCAAAAGATGCGGACAGCACTTCGTGTGCTGTCCACATCCGTTGCACCGTTCTGTGGCCCCGCAAAAAAATATAGCACGTCCTATTCTTGTCTGTTTTGCGGACAAGAATAGGCATGTCTACAATGGGACGCCCGTTCCGTTCCGCAAATTGCAGAAGGCACACGGGCGGCTTCCGTTTTTTGCGGATCCGCGGTTTGCGTGTGCATGTAGCCTAAATCAGTATAACTTGCATTTTACTATTTTAAATTTTGAGCTTTGAAGTCAAGGAGGTGGTTCTGTCAGTGATTGGCAGCTATCTCTGTATACACAGTCATAGAGGGAACCAGTCAATCACTGATAGGACCACCTCCTGAACTTTAAAACCCAGAATGTGCAGGAATTTAAATTACTAAAATTCAGGTTATACTGAATCTTTTCCCAGAAAACTATACATCAAACTGCTCAGCTCCTCCTGCTCTAACTCCATGTACAATGTGACAGGTTTCCTTTAACTACTAAGACTGGGTTCACATCCCCGTTTAGGCTGGCTCAGCTATCCCAACTTAGCTTTCTTTACTTCTGATCAGTCATAAGAACAGGAAAACAAAATGGATCCTTTATTTTCAGCATCAGTTCTGATTAGTTTCCATCATTTTGTGTCACTTCCATAAGAGATCACTTATCTTTGACCGTAAAAAAGTCCTGCATAAGTGACACAAACAGACATTATAACTGATGCTCAAAATAACGGACCCATTTTTTTTCCTGTCCTTCTGACGGATCAGAAGAATGGAAAGCTAAACAGTGATATGAACCCAGCCTTATACATTTCTCCTATTAATTGTCAATCAGGTCTGACTGTCCATGACAATTACTAAACAATGTTACCAATACACAGGGGCGTAGCTATAGTGTAAGCAGGGGAAGCGGCCGCTATGGAGCCCAAACTCAGATGGGGCCTGGTCGGGAGGAGGACTGAAAGATTTTATTGTCAGGGGCCTCTCAATAGTATTATACAATGACATTATATACCGTGACAGTATATACAGTGACATGACATACTGTATATAAGTGTAGGAAACAGAAGGAGTGGCTGCCTGGCCTGGTCTGAGAGCAATGTAGACTAACCACAGGAGTGAGGACTGTACGGGACAAGGGGGTTGCTGTGAGGGGTCGCGTTCATAAATTTGCTGTGGGGCCCAGTGAGTTTATGCCACTGCAAATAAGCAGAGATATATAAAGCTATAGACTGCAGCTGAGAATTATTTATATGTTCTATTATCTACTCTTAAATGTCATATCCAAGATTCTCAGCACTGACAACGTCAGTTTATTTCATTCTGTTATATTGTTTCCACTATTTCTAATTTGAAAACCCAATAAACAGATTTTAATAAGAAATTTGCAAAAACATAAAGGGGAGATTTATTATGAGGGGAATTCTTAAAGTTTGTTTTGCAAGAGTCTGCATTGCCATGATTTGGGTAAGTGGCATGCTCTTCATTTACTTCTATGGGAGTTCTGAAAAGAGGCAAACGTATTTCCGGAACTCCCATAGAATTGAATAGTGGGCAAACTGCGCAAGCGAGGCCACCTCTCCATTCACCTCTATGGGAGTTCCAGAAATAGATAAGCCAATGCTCGGCTATTTTCAGCATCCCCATAAAAGTGAATAGAGGGTTGCTGCATCATTCTAGAAATTGGTGAAGGTTCCACACTATATGACATTGGTGACATATCTTAGTGATATACCACCAATGTGGAGAATGAGCCAGCCCCTTTAAATCACCTTGGCCGGATAACCATGTCTATTTTCCTAACCACTTTTTTAAACTAGAGTGAATGTAGTAAATGGCAAAATGTCACAAAATGTTTGCCCAAATAAACTTAAAAAGTCACAAAACCTTATGTTGATACTTTTTTAAGGCAGAAATCTGGAGAGCAGAAGCTAAATTTCAGGCTCACTCTTACTAATGATATGCAAGCAAAGCTATTTTTGGGATATATGTAAAAGCCTGAAGGGTTCTAATTCCTTATGCTGTCTGATCGTTCTTCCATTATGTACACACTTGATACATTTTGAAACATGAAGGTAGCACCAGACTTTGCTGTCAACAATTTTTATATCATAGTAAACTTAGACTGTGGAAAACATGCATGCATTAATGTATTGTGACACTGACGGCAGTGTGAGCTTCCGGCTTCACCAAACACAACAAAAATGTCCTGCTGAAAATATGTCTACATTTGTAACCCACTGGAAACAATATTGAAATAAATGATTGTTTCCATGGATCTGAGAATAAGGCCAGTGGCACTGAAGGCGGGTTTAGACTGCACGATGTAGCATCCGATTTACGTTCATATGAAATGAGATTCTTACTTCGACAACATTCATGATCCATGGCCAAAAGAAAAGGACACAATGTAAAAGTAACAATTTGGAACATTCTAGTCCCATGTAAGGGTGGGTTCACATCATGCTTTTCCCATCCATTTATTCTATACAAAAAACGTATATATGTTAAATGGATGCCTCAGACTTATGCCATACAGTAGCATCCGTTCACCATTGAGTTCCATTTATAAAAAAAAAAAGTATACTTTTTTTGCCATTGTAAAAAAAGTATATGTTAATTTTTTACAGGACTGTGGAGGATACAAAAACATGGTGTGCTGCATTTTTGTATCCGTTTTTCTAGTGTATACGTCAAACGAAAGCATGAAACGTGATGTGAACCCAGCCTAAAGTGTGCTACAGTGGGCTTTCAAGTTACAATCAACCTATTACGTTGGTCTTTCCTGGGCCATTTCCCTGTAACAATGTCAAAGATACCGCTGATCTGTGGCATGTGTGATTGGCTGGAAGATCCAACCAATCATCATGGGTAAAGATGAGCAAAGTTTTGAAAAATTCGGCATCTTTGCTGAAGTCTGACAAGAAATTTGATTTGTTAGGAATGAATTCACCGCGAATCACTATGTTAAAACCCCATTCAGTCTATCCATCAATGGGACCGTTTTTAGCTGCTGCTTTGACAGACGTGCACTCGTCTAAAGGCCGTTAAAAACAGCAATATGCTAGTGCAATATGGATTTGGGTGTTTTAGGGGAAATAAAAATCCCTCACTTTATCCACTGGCTCACGCTCCTCTCTTGATAGAAAAAGGTCAGCCAAAGGACCTGTGCTAAGTGAGATTACGTCACCGCGCGCTCCCAGCGTGATCACGTGGTGACGTCATGAGTAACCAGAGGAAGATTATACCACAACCAGTCCAACAGTTGTTGTAGCAGCCAGATTCTATATGCCACCCATGATACAACCTTATGATTACTTCACCACGACCATTTTATTGGCAAAATGATCATTGTTATTAAACCCAGTGTTTACATTGTGAAATATCAGACAATTCTGGACAGCAAACTGTTTGAGACTCCCTTAGTCATATATCAGATTATATGCAACAGACATTTATAAATGCAGTATATAATGGAAGTGTTCAGTTAGCACATTTTATGTATTCAGTATACCAGTGTGGATTTGGGCTGGGCTTGTTTGTGGCAATGGAACAGTTAACATTCCTTCAAGAATTCTTCTAAATTATTATAGAGAAAATCTATGTAGAAATTCTAACATTGTGTAGGAATAAGTAGTGTATGCCATAATAGTTACCTTCTTATATTACAAAATTATATCAACCATGAAACTACTTTCAACCCCAGCTTTATCCACAAATATTTCAAAAGAAAATTTGAGAGTTCAACTAATATAATGTAAATTAAGAATATATAAATGAATGTGAAAAAAGCACACAGGCTTATTAAATGATTGGGCCGAGTCCTTGGGCAGAAACATTAAACACTTTTTTGAAGTTGCAATAAAAAGATGAAAGGCTGCCTTTTAACACATATATCAATGTCTTGGCAGCATACAGCATGACTTTTCTGCTACAACGATGTACAGTTTCATTTATTTCAAGAATAATAGGACTAAAAAATGTCTGTAAATAATTGCCAATTAAGGGCAAGCACTGCTGGGAGACCAGATACTGACATGACAAAAGGGTCTTGTCAAATCTGGATCTATGAAGAACAGCAGAAGACGGCATAATCGGAAGCTGAATAGGGTGCTGTGATGCTGTTAGGGTCTTTCCTTTATGTTGGGTTCATTCACAAATATCCTATTAGAACTAACTTCCAATACCAGTAATAGCACAGTTTACAATGCAATCAAAATGTACATTTTTGGTGCCCTGGATAATGAAGCACTGTATGATGCATCCTTATGCTGAAACCTTGAAGTGCTGTCCAAGTGCATTTATAGTACCAGTTGTATTGTCCGCTTCTTCCTGCTGTTTAGAGATTACTCAATACAATAAGGCCTCATGCACACAACCATATCCACTTTACCAGTCAAAAATACGGATGTGGTCCTTTTTGCAATTTTTTGCGGACCCATTGTCTTCGTTATCTCCAGTCATTGTTTACTTGATTGCAAAAATATATTCGCGATAAATTTGTGATAAATTTGCGATTAGAATATTCAACACTGTTCGCAAATATATAGCACCATATTCTAAATATTCGCAAATTCTCAAAGTGGCGATATTCGCGATTAAAATTTGAATATTCACGCTCAACACTAGAAAGCACACTGATCATTCATGTGCTTTCCCCATCTGTATGTCTGTTCCAAAAAAAGATATACTATGTCTGCAGAATGTGGACCATGGAAAGGTCTGCAAATAAAATGCAAACAGCAGAAGGACCACCTCAGTATTTTGAAAATCCGTGATTTGCGGACTGTAAAGAAGGATACGGATGTGTGTATGAGACCTTAGTCCTTGTATCAGTTATTAGGACTCTTTATTGGAAACTCTTATGTCTTGTTGTATTGATAGGACAACCCTATTCTCTATGCTCTATTAAGCATATGGATGTTTTAGAAGGAAAGTTACCGCATTTGAAAACACTCTCTTTAACTTCTGCAAACAGCCTATCAGCCACCCACTTAATACTTGAATGGGCATCACTTGAAGAGCACCTGTTAGCATGATCAACTGTAAACCAGGTCAACTACCAGGTAGGGTTTATCCTGCTGATTATTGATTGTGGCGTTCTTTAGTAAAAAGACTTTCATTCTTAAAGGGGTTGTCCAGGATTGGGAAGATTGGAGTATGTGTACAACAATGCCCTAAATGTTACAATCGTGTCTGTCCTACCTTTACCGACATTTCTAAAGCCCAGTTTTCAAATCTCCAACTCTCAGCCGGAAGCGCTGTGTTTCCAAGACTCGGTGACGTACCGGGTCCCTTTCTGCCGAGCGAAGCCTCTTCTTCCGCTCACAGGGAGCCAGGTGACGTCACCCTCAGCCACATGAATTATTCAAAGTGCCTGGATGGGCGGTAACAAGGCGGCAACCAACCACGCTAAGCCACGCCCATCTGGTCTGGTGACGTCACCGGGCAGGGCGCTTTATTATGAATGAAGGAGGCAGAGAATGGAATATTAATGAGGGGGCGGAGTCACGGCAGGGATGATATTCATTTGAAACCACGCGATGCCGCGCTGCGCTGGGAATCACAGTGCGGCAGGAAGGTAGGAAAAAATAAACATAGGTGTAAACAATGCGTGGGGGGACCGTCGGAGCCATGTAGAAATTGTGAAAATACCTAAAAACATATGATTGGACCTTGATTCAGCTGTTAATAGGGAGTACAATTAAAAAAATATACACTGCGTGCAGAATTATTAGGCAAATGAGTATTTTGACCACATCATCCTCTTTATGCATGTTGTCTTACTCCAAGCTGTATAGGCTCGAAAGCCTACTACCAATTAAGCATATTAGGTGATGTGCATCTCCGTAATGAGAAGGGGTGTGGTCTAATGACATCAACACCCTATATTAGGTGTGCATAATTATTAGGCAACTTCCTTTCCTTTGGCAAAATGTGTCAAAAGAAGGACTTGACAGGCTCAGAAAAGTCAAAAATAGTGAGATATCTTGCAGAGGGATGCAGCACTCTTAAAATTGCAAAGCTTCTGAAGCGTGATCATCGAACAATCAAGCGTTTCATTCAAAATAGTCAACAGGGTCGCAAGAAGCGTGTGGAAAAACCAAGGCGCAAAATAACTGCCCATGAACTGAGAAAAGTCAAGCGTGCAGCTGCCAAGATGCCACTTGCCACCAGTTTGGCCATATTTCAGAGCTGCAACATCACTGGAGTGCCCAAAAGCACAAGGTGTGCAATACTCAGAGACATGGCCAAGGTAAGAAAGGCTGAAAGACGACCACCACTAAACAAGACACACAAGCTGAAACGTCAAGACTGGGCCAAGAAATATCTCAAGACTGATTTTTCTAAGGTTTTATGGACTGATGAAATGAGAGTGAGTCTTGATGGGCCAGATGGATGGGCCCGTGGCTGGATTGGTAAAGGGCAGAGAGCTCCAGTCCGACTCAGACGCCAGCAAGGTGGAGGTGGAGTACTGGTTTGGGCTGGTATCATCAAAGATGAGCTTGTGGGGCCTTTTCGCGTTGAGGATGGAGTCAAGCTCAACTCCCAGTCCTACTGCCAGTTTCTGGAAGACACCTTCTTCAAGCAGTGGTACAGGAAGAAGTCTGCATCCTTCAAGAAAAACATGATTTTCATGCAGGACAATGCTCCATCACACGCGTCCAAGTACTCCACAGCGTGGCTGGCAAGAAAGGGTATAAAAGAAGAAAATCTAATGACATGGCCTCCTTGTTCACCTGATCTGAACCCCATTGAGAACCTGTGATCCATCATCAAATGTGAGATTTACAAGGAGGGAAAACAGTACACCTCTCTGAACAGTGTCTGGGAGGCTGTGGTTGCTGCTGCACGCAATATTGATGGTGAACAGATCAAAACACTGACAGAATCCATGGATGGCAGGCTTTTGAGTGTCCATGCAAAGAAAGGTGGCTATATTGGTCACTGATTTGTTTTTGTTTTGTTTTTGAATGTCAGAAATGTATATTTGTGAATGTTGAGATGTTATATTGGTTTCACTGGTAAAAATAAATAATTGAAATGGGTATATATTAGTTTTTTGTTAAGTTGCCTAATAATTATGCACAGTAATAGTCACCTGCACACACAGATATCCCCCTAAAATAGCTAAAACTAAAAACAAACTAAAAACTACTTCCAAAAATATTCAGCTTTGATATTAATGAGTTTTTTGGGTTCATTGAGAACATGGTTGTTGTTCAATAATAAAATTAATCCTCAAAAATACAACTTGCCTAATAATTCTGCACTCCCTGTATATATATTTGATCCCGGACAACCCCTTTAATGGAAATAAGGGCTTCAGTGCACCAAATTGCAGGACCTAGCCACTTTGCAGTGCAGTCCATGCCCCTTGGTGCACTAAAGCCCTTATTTACTTAATATATATATATATATATATATTTTTTTTTTTTATTTTTTTTTTTTTTTTTTATTATTATTATTAATTTTTTTTTGGGGGGGGGGGGGAACCACAACAAATATTCACAAGACAAGAATAATTTTAATCAGCCAAATCCACCCTATCAGACAGTATGCCTAGCTTAACTGGGTTTATCCTGCTGACAGGGTATTTATAATACAATTCTTTCAAATGCAAGAACCATTAATGGCACCTACCAATAAAACTGATTCTCCATCCTTCGAGAATTCATATTCCTAACCCTACCAGGGTTTTTTATATATATATATATATATATATATATATATATATATACACTGCTCAAAAAAATAAAGGGAACACTTAAACAACACAATGTATCTCCGAGTCAATCAAACTTCTGTGAAATCAAACTGTCCACTTAGGAAGCAACACTGAGTGACAATCAATTTCACATGCTGTTGTGAAAATGGGATAGACAACAGGTGGAAATTATAGGCAATTAGCAAGACACCCCCAATAAAGGAGTGGTTCTGCAGGTGGTGACCTGACCACTTCTCAGTTCCTATGCTTCCTGGCTGATGTTTTGGTCACTTTTGAATCCTGCCGGTGCTTTCACTCTAGTGGTAGCATGAGACGGAGTCTACAACCTACACAAGTGGCTCAGGTAGTGCAGCTTATCCAGGATGGCACATCAATGCGAGCTGTGGCAAGAAGGTTTGCTGTGTAGTGTCCAGAGCATGGAGGCGCTACCAGGAGACAGGCCAGTACATCAGGAGACGTGGAGGAGGCCGTAGGAGGGCAACAACCCAGCAGCAGGACCGCTACCTCCGCCTTTGTGCAAGGAGGAACAGGAGGAGCACTGCCAGAGCCCTGCAAAATGACCTCCAGCAGGCCACAAATGTGCATGTGTCTGCTCAAACGGTCAGAAACAGACTCCATGAGGGTGATATGAGGGCCCGACGTCCACAGGTGGGGGTTGTGCTTACAGCCCAACACCGTGCAGGACGTTTGGCATTTGCCAGAAAACACCAAGATTGGCAAATTCGCCACTGGCGCCCTGTGCTCTTCACAGATGAAAGCAGGTTCACACTGAGCACATGTGACAGACGTGACAGAGTCTGGTGACGCCATGGAGAACGTTCTGCTGCCTGCAACATCCTCTAGCATGACCGGTTTGGCATTGGGTCAGTAATGGTGTGGGGTGGCAATTCTTTGGAGGGCCGCACAGCCCTCCATGTGCTCGCCAGAGGTAGCCTGACTGCCATTAGGTACCGAGATGAGATCCTCAGACCCCTTGTGAGACCATATGCTGGTGCGGTTGGCCCTGGGTTCCTCCTAATGCAAGACAATGCTAGACCTCATGTGGCTGGAGTGTGTCAGCAGTTCCTGGAAGACGAAGGCATTGATGCTATGGACTGGCCCGCCCGTTCCCCAGACCTGAATCCAATTGAGTACATCTGGGACATCACGTCTCGCTCTATCCACCAACGTCACGTTGCACCACAGACTGTCCAGGAGTTGGCAGATGCTTTAGTCCAGGTCTGGGAGGAGATCCCTCAGGAGACCGTCCACCACCTCATCAGGAGCATGCACAGGCGTTGTAGGGAGGTCATACAGGCACGTAGAGGCCACACACACTACTGAACCTCATTTTGACTTGTTTTAAGGACATTACATCAAAGTTGAATCAGCCTGTAGTGTGTTTTTCCACTTTAATTTTGAGGGTGACTCCAAATCCAGACCTCCATGGGTTAAAAAATTTGATTTCCATTTTTTTTTTTGTGTGTGATTTTGTTGTCAGCACATTCAACTATGTAAAGAACAAAGTATTTCAGAAGAATATTTAATTAATTCAGATCTAGGATGTGTTATTTTTGTTTTCCCTTTATTTTTTGGAGCAGTGTATATATATATATATATACACTCACCTAAAGAATTATTAGGAACACCTGTTCTATTTCTCATTAATGCAATTATCTAGTCAACCAATCACATGGCAGTTGCTTCAATGCATTTAGGGGTGTGGTCCTGGTCAAGACAATCTCCTGAACTCCAAACTGAATGTCAGAATGGGAAAGAAAGGTGATTTAAGCAATTTTGAGCGTGGCATGGTTGTTGGTGCCAGACAGGCTGGTCTGAGTATTTCACAATCTGCTCAGTTACTGGGATTTTTCTAGGGTTTACAAAGAATGGTGTGAAAAGGGAAAAACATCCAGTATGCGGCAGTCCTGTGGGCAAAAATGCCTTGTAGATGCTAGAGGTAAGAGGAGAATGGGCCGACTGATTCAAGCTGATAGAAGAGCAACGTTGACTGAAATAACCACTTGTTACAACCGAGGTATGCAGCAAAGCATTTGTGAAGCCACAACATGCACAACCTTGAGGCGGATGGGCTACAACAGCAGAAGACCCCACCGGGTACCACTCATCTCCACTACAAAAAGGGAAATTTGCACGAGCTCACCAAAATTAGACTGTTGAAGACTGGAAAAATGTTACCTGGTCTGATGAGTCTCGATTTCTGCTGAGACATTCAAATGGTAGAGTCCGAATTTGGCGTAAACAGAATGAGAACATGTATCCATCCTCTGATGGCTACTTCCAGCAGGATAATGCACCATGTCACAAAGCTCGCATCATTTCAAATTGGTTTCTTGAACATGACAATGAGTTCACTGTACTAAAATGGCCCCCACAGTCACCAGATCTCAACCTAATAGAGCATCTTTGGGATGTGGTGGAACGGGAGCTTCGTGCCCTGGATGTGCATCCCTCAAATCTCCATCAACTGCAAGATGCTATCCTATCAATTTGGGCCAACATTTCTAAAGAATGCTATCAACACCTTGTTGAATCAATGCCACGTAGAATTAAGGCAGTTCTGAAGGCAAAAGGGGGTCCAACACCGTATTAGTATGGTGTTCCTAATAATTCTTTAGGTGAGTGTATATATTATTTTTTTGGTAAATTTACCATTTTAAATTTGATTCAGAACCACCTTTGTTCACAGCTTTTGTGTGGTATTTCAGCTTATCCCCATTCACTTAAATGAAGCTCAGTTGCAATACCAGACACAACCTGGGAACAGGTGGGATGATATTTCATTACCATGATTTTTCTGCAACATCTTCAAATAGGCTGTCCCATGAAAAATATTCTAGTTTTCAAACCAAAACCTGGATCTGAATACTTTTTTAATTGCATGTAATTAAAATGTAGTTAGTCAAGAAAAGGTATCTGTATGATGCCACCTGCTGTTTTGTTTTTTCTTAATTCTTTGTCCTGCTCACTGAGAAGGCCGCACATGCTCAGTTTCATCCTTCAACTGCCTTCTGAGCTGTGATAGGGAGAGCATAGACACGCCCCTTACCTCAGCAAAATAGACACTCCTCTTCAGCTTTCAGCTTGATATAAATCTAGCAGAACAATGAATAGGGAGATCTCTGCATCCATGTGAGGTACAGGGCTGGTTCTAGCTTTGTTAGAAAGAGGGTGTCATGTATGATATGATAATTTTACTGATTTTCATTTTTTACATTACTCATGGGGTAACCCCTTTAATGATAATAAATAATTGAAAGAAAATAGTTAAATGTTTAGTGGCTAATGTATTAAACATATTGTGTTTACTGTTTAAATACTCACAGTGGTGGTTTATTTGAGGTGCATTTGATCACAGTCCCTAAAGCAGGATTAAGTAATCCACAATAAATTATTATGCAATCCAAAATAGCTCATAAGCTTGGTGTCTACATGCTTTTTGCATTCAACTACAAAGAATCTCCTTTCTTTTAACAGATGGTTGTGTTCTTTCAAATTGCAAACAGGTGATGGGGTTATTTAAGAAAATATAAAAAGAAAATTGTCTGGGTTTATGTGGCAAGAGATTAGAAGAATAGCCATTAGGCATCACATCTGCATACAAGAATTCTTTCAGCTCATAACAACCATAACATATACTTAAGGCTATGGTAATGACAGGCTTTTTATCCCAAATACACAAACATATCTTGTTAATGCAGAGTATGCTTCAAGTCAAGGTTATTTAAATTCAATTTCCTATGTAGACTGTTTAGTTTGCAGTCTTATTTTATTGAAACTGCATACAATTTATTTAAAGTTAGGTTGCGTGCAAAAGTTTTAAATAACTGTTTAAGAATTTATTCATGCATACCATATTATCATGCTATCATTCAAATTATTTTAATGTTATATTCAGGGGCACACCTTTTGTGCTGCTCTATGTTTTGTGCACTGCTGTGGTATTTGCTCGGCTGAAAGGGTATTTTGTGCTGTACTATAGTACTGTATTTTCTGTAGAGCCACACTAGAGACTGTAAGGCTGGGCTTTCATACTGGATCATGAAAATTGCATGCATTTCTACTGTGATTAACACATTTTTGAAATATACTATTTGCCCAAACAGTTATTAAAGGTAAAATATATATATTTTTTCTTGTTAATGCAGAGTATGCTTCAAGTCAAGGTTATTTAAATTCAATTTCCTATGTAGACTGTTTAGTTTGCAGTCTTATCTTATTGAAACCACATACAATTTATTTAAAGTTAGGTTGCGTGCAAAAGTTTTAAATAACTGTTTAAGAATTTATTCATGCATACCATTTTTTCATGCTATCATTCAAATTATTTTAATGTTATATTCAGGGGCACACCTTTTGTGCTGCACAATGTTTTGTGCACTGCTGTGGTATTTGCTCGGCTGAAAGGGTATTTTGTGCTGTACTATAGTACTGTATTTTCTGTAGAGCCACACTAGAGACTGTAAGGCTGGGCTTTCATACTGGATCATGAAAATTGCATGCATTTCTACTGTGATTAACACATTTTTGAAATATATTATTTGCCCAAACAGTTGTTAAAGGTAAAATATATATTTTTTTCTTTTCGCCTGTAAAAACCACTTGTTCAGCTACTGCATTACAAAACCGCAAAAAAACAAAACAAAAACACAAGATATAACTCATATTTCCTGTACAAAAGAACTAAAACATAATTCAGATTCCTTTAAAATAATCCAATTGTATTGAATAATACTTGCTAAAAACAAGCAAACAATTTTAGATACATCATTAAACATAGCGAGCCGTCATCCATAAGTCATATACAGTAACTAGAGATGAACGAATTTCCACTTATGAAATTCGTTCACACTTCGTTTGTTGGTAAAAGGTGAATTGCATTATGGATTCCGTTACCGCGGACCATAATGCAATTCTATGACTAAATGCATAACGGAATGCCTTTAGAGGCATTCAGTTATTCATTCCATCATAATAGAAGTCTATGGGCTGCAAAACGGATCCGTCCCGTTTCCGTTATGCAGGAGAGTCCTCCCCTGCATAACGGAAACAGGACGGATCCAGACTTCTATTATAACGGAATGAATAACAGAATGCCTCTAAAGGCATTCCATTATGCGTTCCGTCATAGAATTGCGTTATGTTTAGAGTTGAGCAAACCAGTCCTGACGAAGCTTTCAGGGTGAAACGCGCGTCGAGGTCTTCTCGCGTGGAGCTCAATTCCCCCAGTCATATCACCATGTCTCTGGGTACGTGCACTCTATTATGAGTTGCTTTGTGTATTTTTGTAGGTTATGATATCTTATCTGCATGTGCATTTACCTTTCAGGTCATATTGAGGCAATCTCTCTAATGTCCATCTGTGTTTCTTGACAGTATTTAATTGATTTAGGCACTTTTGTGGTGTATATATGGTCTGTAATTTCAGATTTATTCTATCTGCGGGGTATATTTTGTAGTTCAACTATATTTGGTCGGTGTTTGTTACTATCTCTAGGCCATTATTTGACGTTTTAGTGGCGACCTTGTGTTTGTTCTTATTATATATACCCCTTAGGACCATATATAACACATGTACATCTGCATGAGCCATTTGCCTGTTATTGCTATTGCATGTTACTAGACATATGGTTGTGGTTGACATCGGTTTTTGATGGTGGGCAGCTCCCCGCTTTCTCTGTGTCTTTTCTTTTTTTCATCTTGCCCCCTTTTTTTTTCCAGACCCGGATTTGGATATTATATGTATTATTAAAAAAGTTATTATATATTTTTGTAGAAGTTTGTTCCCGTTGTAGTTTCTTGGTTTTTGATATATGCATGTTGGTATCCGCGGATGTGTAAACTATCTGAGAAATAGGGAGGTTTGTAGGTTTATATATACTGTGTAACTGTGCCTTTTGCTCCTATTTGTACTACAATCCCTATAATTAACTTAGTAAAGAGAGACTTCATACAACAAGCTTCAACAGTTCTGACTTGCATCCACAAAGTCATCTAACATGAAAGGCACCCAATCAACTTCAGGTACAAGCCCCAAAATCAGGGTGCACCCACCAGCCACTGCACAGCCCTAGGAAGCGCAACCATGCAGATCATCAGAAGGTCACCTCCTAATGGAGCGAAAGTGAAATGCGCATTGACACATTGAGGTGATGTGGCCACCAGCCGCATGTCACCACTGAAGCCAGTTGTTGGCTGGAGTGGTGCATGTGACCATGCCCAAAGTCAAGCCAGCTGGCTATAAACAGTGCATGGACCGGAAGATGGAAGAATGGAGGCACCACGGGGGAACAAAGTGGTGTGGGGCAAGTAAATATGAATCTTCTGTTTCAGGGGCCATGCTGCAGGAAATCATCTTTTACTGGAAAACCCCTTTAAAGGGGTTGTTCAGGATTTAAATATTAATGGTTTAACATCAGGATAGGTGACAATATCAGATCATTGGGGTCTGACACCCAGTACCCCCACAATCAGCTGTTTAACAGTGGCTTTGACACTGGAAGTCAGTGTGGGAACTATTTAGCTATATCCATAGTGTAGCTGGTTACCGCATTGCTGCTCCCACTGAAGTGAATGGAAGCAGTGCTGCAGTTAAAGCTCTATCCAGTGCACAACAGACGGAGCTAGGTAGTTTCCGTGCCAGAGTTACATTGAAATATGGGTTGGTTAGGGTGCAGGGTGTCAGACTCTTTCTGATCAAATATTGATGCTCTATCCTGAGGATAGGCCATCAACATTAATATCCTGTATGACAACCCCTTTAAAGGAAAGATTTTTTTAAATTAATACTATTTCCAGACTTTATACATTTTACATTCCTTGGATAAAATAATTAAAATGGTTATGAAGTTGGATCTTCTCTTCAACTTATTACACTGCAGCAATTTCAGCTCTCTTGCATTAGATGACAGATTGCACAAGATTGCAAAAAATAAATAAAAATAATAATAATAATAATAATAATAATAAAGGGTAGAAAGAAAGATTGTAACTACCTAATATCTGTGTATCACAAGTGGTATATTCTGCAGCAAACCCAGAGACCCAGCGGAGAATGTATGGAATCTGTCATAATACAAAGTAAAAGCTGGAATGATGCAATCAGTTGTGCGCTTGTGTTTCTGTATAGAAGTTCAGGGAAAGGATAGGGAGGAATCATTTCACAGTATTGAAGCAGAACAGGATTCAGTAGGGGAGTTTACAGCCTGGGTAATAGGAACAATCCTATTACACCTTGCTTCACTGACTGGCGATCCAAATTACCATTATACAGCTCTGTAATTCCAGCAAACCGTTCTTGTTCTTGGGGTGCAAATGCTGTTTGATACAGCCATTAACAGGGTTAATTACAAGGAAATATTTATATGTCTTATTTGCCCTTGTGTGGTGCAGTTATATGTTCTAAATAATTTTTGGGCATGCATTAGTGGGAAAAAAGGGGCTTATTAGCTGTTGTGTGGTGAAGTGAGAAAATTACAGCCCTTTTTGGCATGTATTAGTGGCACAAATATATATATTATTTGCTGTTCAGCGGTGCAGTTATATGTTCTAAAGCCCTTTTTAGTGTGTTTTAGTGGCACAAAGATATATATTATTTGCCGTTCAGTAGTGCAGATATATGTTTTAAATCCCTTTTTGGCGTGTATTAGTGGCAAAAAATATATATTATTTGCAGTTCAGCGGTGCAGTTACATGTTCTAAAGCCTTTTGTGGCGTGTATAAGAGGAGAAAATAAGGGCTTATTTTCCGTTCAGCGGTGCAGTTATATGTTCTAAGGCCCTTTTTAGAGTGTATTAGTGGCAAAAAAATATATATTATTTGGCATTAAGCAGTGCAGTTATATGTTCTAAAGCCCTTTTTGGCGTGTATTAGTGGAAAAAAAATATATATTATTTGCCGTTCAGCGGTGCAGTTACATGTTCTAAAGGTGGCGCAAATAAGTGGAAAAAAATAAGGGCCTATTTGCCATTCAGCGGTGCAGTTATATGTTCTAAGACCCTTTTTGGCGTGTATTAGTGGCAAAAGATATATATTATTTGCTGTTCCACGGTGTAGTTATATGTTCTAAAGCCTTTTGTGGCATGCATTAGTGGAAAAAAAATAAGGGCCTATTTTCCATTCAACGGTTCAGTTACATGTTCTAAAGCCCTTTTTGGTGTGTATTAGTGGCAAAAAATATATATTATTTACTGTTCAGCGGTGCAGTTATATGTTCTAAAGCCCTTTTTGGCATGTATTAGTGGCAAAAATATATATATTTACCATTCAGAAGTGCAGTTATATGTTCTAAAGCCCTTTTTGGTGTGTATTAGTGGCTCGAAAATATATATTATTTGCCGTTTAGCGATGCAGTTATATGTTCTAAAGCCCTTTGTGGTGTGTATTAGTGGCAAAAAAATATATATTATTTGCCATTCAGCGGTGCAGTTATAAGTTCTAAAGCCTTCTTTGGCGTGTATTAGTGTAGAAAAAAGGGGATTATTAGCTGTTGTGTGGTGAAAAGAGAAAATTACAGATTTTTTGGGGGTGTTTTAATTTCCTTTTTATTTATTTGATCTAACAGTATGTCAGACAAAGAAGTGTCAGGCCCTGCAAAGGGGAGTGGCAGAGGCCTAAATGTTTCTGGCACAGGCACAGGCACAAGTCGCAGCAGAGTAAGGGGGCGTGGCAACAGGAGTTGCAGCAAGAGGCCTGATCTCCCGGTATCATCTAGCGGTCGTGTCTTGACCAACAACCCAGCGCTTCTTGAATGGTTGACTCGGTCATCCATTTCATCCAAATGAAATTAGACACCCGCAGCCAAGAGTCGGTGGGTTCATCAGATATAACCCTAAGTTGATCCAGCTCAGAGACCATATTGAAGCCACAGAGAGATAATAGACCACCGAGGAAGGCCTTGACAGGCCGAAACGTCCGGTCACATAATCTAATACCCATAATCAATTGCGCTTGAGAGATATTACTGGATCATGAATTCTACGTGATGTGATATGAATAAAATGCCTTAAATTGCAAATAAAGAGCCGTGTGCCACAATTTTCTATTTTACAACCCTAAGTTGGCATGGCTCGGGAGCAGGCCCTGTGACCTCACCTCTGCTCAACCTGCCTCTGTCCTTTTCTGTTCCCTCAGCCAGAGAAGTATTATATGCTGTGGGCTCAGCTCCACTATACAGCAAGGACGAGCTACTAGAGGACAGTCAGCAGCTACTAGCCAAGATGTGGAGGAGACATCCACCGCTTCCTCTGGTAGGCGGGCAAGTAGTGATGAGGAGAGTGGCATGGGAGCTGGTGTTGCGAGTGGTCAGGCTCCGGACCCAGAGATCATTGAGGAGGACATCAGTGACATGCAGACAGTACATGATGATGTAGCTGATCGCACTTGGGAGCCAGGTGAATTACGGGCTTAATCATTATTGTGAGAAGAGGCTGGCAGCTTGCGTGTGAGGCAGTGGTGGAGCCAGCAAGTCGCAGGCGTGGCTGGGAATCAGCAGGGTGGCAGCAGTGGGAGGTCGTGAGCCAAACGTGCCCGGGGTAGACCACCCTTTTCACTGGAGCTTACCTGCCAGGAAAGTAGTGGTGCAGGGGTTAACGTAAGCAGCGGCAGTAGCACTCAGTTAGTGAGGAGTGTTGGGGGTAAAATCATCTACTTGGCGGCGTGGCAGTTTTTTGTTGAGAAACCAGAGGAGGTGAACATGGACATTTATAGAATCTGTGGTAGAAGGTGAAGGATGGTCAGGGTTCCCAATCCATAATTTATTTGCCAAAAAGGCAGTACCAGCCCTGAACACGTATGTAGAAGAGAAGGTGGGCCAGTCCTTGAGCCTGTCGATGTCTGCCAAAGTGCATGGCGGCGCCGACGTGTGGAGCTATAACTACTGTCAGGGACAATACATGTCCTTTACGGCCCACTGGGTGAATGTGATTCCTGCACAGCCACATCAACAATTTGGCCAGGTCACACCGCTTCTGCCTCCACGTTCTCACGCTGTTGGTCTGGCGTTGTCACGCTGTTCTGCACCTCGTTTGCCTTGGAGAACTGAGTCACACAGGGGAGAAACTGCTCCATGTCCTTCATCAAGAAATCTAATCCTGGCTTTCTCAGCGAAAACTCAAAATTGGAACCATGGTGACCGACAACGGGAAGAACATGGTGTTGGCACTGCCTCAAGGAGGGCTGAGCCATGTGCCCTGCATAGCACATGTGTTCAATCTGGTTGTCAAGCAGTTCCTGAAGTCTTCCACCCTTCTGCAAGACATCCTAAAAATGGCCAGGAAACTTTGCATGCACTTCAGCCACTCTTACACCGTAAAGCACACCCTGCTTGAGCTGCAGTGGCAGAGCGGCATCCCCCAAAATAGGCTGATATGCGACATTTCCACTCATTGTAATTCCACCCTCCATATGTTGGACCAACTATATGAACAGAGAAAGGCCATAAACTAGTTATTGATGATCCAAGCGGACCGGAGTACTCCCCTGTGTAACTTTGATGTCAGCTAGTGGCAGCTCATGCGTGACACCTGCCATCTGCCTAGGCCCTTTAAGGAGGCCACGTTATTTGTCAGTCTCCAGGACTACAGGATGAACAACGTCATTCTACTGCTTCATGTCCTGGAACAGATGCTGGTAAATCTGTCTGGTCAGGGGACTGGAGTCGTGGCGCCTAGATCTCACAGCCACATGAGCAATGTGTAGCAAAATGGGTGGAGCAGCCAGAGGAGCTACAGGGCGATAAGAAAGACGAGGCAGAGGACCCAGACACACCGTAGCAGTTTGCAGTGGAGATGGAGGCAGGGAGTCCCTCCGAGTCACTTGCACAAATGGCTTGATGCATGCGCACTTGCTTGTGTACTGACAGACGAATTGTCACCATTCGACAGAGGGATGACTTCTGGCTCTCCACCTTGTTGGACCCTCGCTACCAGTCCAAAATGGGGGCCTTTTTTACACCCGCTAAGAGGGAGGACAAACTGAACTACTATAGAGACATCCTATGTAGTCAGATGGCTATCTGTGCCCTCGTCCATCCTCTGGCAAGTCTGACTGGGGGGTCCCTCTGTGTTTACGTTGCTCTGCCATGGCTGCTGTGGCAGGGTGGAGGGTAGGAGCAGTTCCAGCTCCATCAGAAGCAACTTGAGTCTAGAATCACTGATTAGCAGCTGTCACAGCCACTATGTCTGGCTGTGACCTTCCGTCCTTGCTCGTTCGGCGCTCCTGGCTGAAGTTTTGTTTCTGTGTGTTATTTGTGGTTCTGTATGGGTTAACTCCCCTGTGTTCCTATTAGGAGTTAATCCTCTGTCTGCTCCATGGGTGTGGCCTCTCTGCTGCACCCATGGAACCTGTATATAAGGCTGAGGTTTCCTCAGTTCTGTGTCAGCTCTCCTGGTGTGTGTTGTCTTGTCCTGCTCCTGTTTGTACTCACTCTCCCATGCTGCTGACCCATGGGATCCGTGTCTGTCTGTCTGTGCTCTGTGGGTTTCCTACTTGTTCATTCCCGTCCTCTTTGATGTCCTCTTTCCTGTGTTTCTGTTATCTGTTCTGCCAGTTATGTTTTAGTTACCTTGTGTGTATTCATGTCTCTGTTCAGCAAGCCCTTGCTGCACCTTTCTTTGCAGCAGAGTGCTATGGGTAAGGCCATGCAGTTTACTACTGGTGGAGCAAGTCCTTCTCTGCTCATTGTCACTCCTGTTTCCTTGCTATGTACTCCTGCTTGTGTTATTAGTTGCCCTGTTTGTATTTCCCTGTCTATGTTATGTATTCCTATGTGCCGTCGGTACCTTCTGGTACCTGTTGTCCATTCGTTCCTGCTGTCACTGTCTAGTTGACGCTCCAGAGTGGACCCTGGCAACTTTCTGCTGCAAAGCCTAACCCTACCATCTGGGGCCCTAGTGAATACCAGGAGTTGCTTAGTCACGCCCCTCTGGAGTATTACTAGACAGTGGCGCAGTGGGGGTTTTCTCCCACTGTGCTGACGGTACATAGAGCTCATGTTTTGTCTGTACTGCCTTCCCTGGTTTTTGTTTGTGCAATAATCTCTTGTGTGTCTGTACCTGATTTCCGTTTGTTTATTGCTTGACGACACGGTGGTCTCTCCTGGGACCTCCAACTTGTGACAGCAGCTTTCTTTACCAGCCTAGTGAAGAAACTACTCACCAGCAGCAGCAGGTAGACCTGGAGCAGGACCTGAACCAGCAGGTGGTGGCATTCTAGGACAGCACCCAGCCACCCCACATTGAAGATCCGTTGGACTACTGGGCAGCCAAACTGGATTTGTGGTCGCAACTGGCAGAGTTTGCCCTGGAAAAGCTGTCCTGCCCGGCCAGTAGTGTGGTGTCAGAGTGGGTGTTTAGTGCGGAAGGGGCCATAGTTACCGCAAGAAGAACTTGCCTGTCCACCCAAAATGTGGAGATACTGACATTTGTCAAGATGAATCAGGCATGGATCAGCCAGGATTTCCACCCACCAATGACTGATGCATCAGACTAGATCATCCAAGGTGGCACACCAACACTTTGACAAAAGAAAATGGTTTCTTCTGGTTACCTGCCTCAGCTACTATTCTGATGCTGCCACCCGCCTGATGTCACACATCTGAAGCCAAGTCTTCCTTCTTTCACCCACCATCTTCAGCTGGTACGGGTTTTGCCACCCACCTCCCTACTCTGTCACTGGGTCACTCTGTGGTCTCCTGATGCTGCTGCCACCTCCACACTATGTCACCTTGCCACTCTGTGGTCTCCTGATGCTGCTGCCGCCACCTCCACATTATGTCACCCTGCCACTCTGTGGTCTCCTGTTGCTGCTGCCACCTCCACAGTATGTCACCTTCCCACTCTATGGTCTCCTGCTGCCGCTGCTACCTCCACACTATGTCACCTTGCCACTCTGTGGTCTCCTGATGCTGTTGCTACCTCAACACTATGTCACCTTGCCTTTCTGTTGCCTCCTGATTCTGCTGTTGACACCTCCACACTCTGTCATTGTGCCACTCTGTGGTCTCCTCATGCTGCTGCTGCCACCTCCACACAGTCATTGTGCCACCCTTTGGCCTCCTCCTGATGCTGCTGCCACCACCTCCATACTCTGTCATTGTGCCAATCCTGATGCTTCTGCCACCTCTACACTCTGTTACTGTGCCACCCTGTGGCCTTCTCCTGATGCTGATGCTGCCACCTCCACACTTTCATTGTGCCACTATGTTGTCTCATCATGCTGCTGCCGCCACCTCCACACTCTGTCATTGTACCACTCTGTGGCCTCCTGATGCTGCTTCACTTTCCACACTGTCATTGGGCCACTCTGTTGTCTCCTCATGCTGCTTTCACCTCACCACTATGTCATAGAGCCACTCTGTGGACTTCTCATGCTGTTCCCACCCTCCCCACTTCATGACTGGGCCACTATTTAGCCTTTTCGGCCTGGCTGACATCATCAATTATTTGACCCTTCTTCTGATCTGTCAGAAGGAAAGAGAAATGAGACGCATAACGGATCCTGTCTATGTAACAGCTGTAAAGCCTACATAACATGGTCCTTATTATGCAACAGAATTGGCTTATGATTTGGTAGCCAAAATCAAGAGTGGGTACAAAACACACAAGACATGCAAATATTCTATTCACGTGTCATCTCTGTTTTGGATCTATTCCTGTTTTTTTGGGCTTTAGCAATACCGATGGATTATTGACCAAATGCTGACCGAGTGAAGGTGGATGCTCCACAGACGGGATCCGTTTTTTGGGAGTTATTGTTCTGACGGATCAGAGGAATGGAAAAATAATCAGTGACGTCAACACAATAGAACAGGTTCTGTAGGCATCTATGTGGAATCAGCTGCCGAAGGTGTAAAAGGAGTGCGCTACTTCTTGACTCTAACATTGACCTGTAAGACTGAGTTAACACTTGAGTTATTTTGTCAGTTTTGGCCCCATAACTTTCCAAATAAGTGAACTGTGCAGTGATTCTAAGAGCGATGCCTGTCATCTGCATGTCTCATGTTTAACTACCCCAGCAGACTCCCTATGCGTGCTGCTGCAAAGCACAGTGTTCTACACCACTAGAAAGTCTCTCTGCAGCCAGGAAATACCTGTTATTTAACGCGATTCGCCACAAATAAATTCGGATCAAACCCAATTTTTGTCTAAAAATTTGGCAAACCGGCCGAATCTAATTTTTGAGTAATTCGCTCATCTCTATCTGTTATAAATTACTCCAGGAATTTACATTTTGCAATTCTGTCCATTTCTGAGATATGACCAAACTGTGCTCAGTTTGCTACATTATAGGTTCTAAGAGAATGGAAGAACAGAGTAGATGCATTAATGTGCCAAACAAAATGGCAAATAACCAGCTTCTGGTTTGTATGCTACAATCCACAATCCACTCTTGAGCTGCATGATATCAAATCCAATATAAATCATGACCAATGTCATGTCGTCCTATACATATTAAAGAAAAATGTTGAGACATATAAAGAAGAATTGATGCGCATACCATGTCAATGTACTATATTAGCTCAAATGCACATTCAGAAGAAGCTCATGAATTTAGGCTATGGGATGGACCTGACCATTCAGGAAAAATTACCACAAAACTATAGAATCTGAAATAAATACACACAATATTTAATTTGGGTAAGGCTTTGCTTACATCTGCATTGCGAGCCTCTATTGCATATTACATCAAGAATGCATTCTGCACTATTTTGTCCTGCAAAATGCTATAAACCTGGAGAACCTTATTATAGTCAATGGTCACCATCGGACACCATTTGTGTCCTTCATGTGATGGATCCATTTTTTTTTTTGAGTGTATTCCTTTTTTTTGTTTCCAAGAAAACAGAGAAACACAATATTTGGAGATGAGATCAAAGCCTTTAATGTCCATTGATTTATTAAAAAAATATATATATATAGGGCTACAACAATAATAGTAGCTTTTCCTCAGCTATCTCACAGATTTATCTTGGCATCAATGAAGGGATGACTTGCTATGCTTTCTTACCCTTTCTTACAAGAAAAATGTATGCTTTGTATATAGCACTGCAGTCATGGATTACCATAGACCTGTTGCGGTGATCACTTCACCTAGCTGAACTGTTTGACTGTGAAGTGACTCAGGTGTTGCTGTGCATTAAGGAGGAACACTGTTCTGCTGAACTGCTGGAGACCACTCACATAAAGAGCTTAGTGTTACAGACTTGCATACGCAATTTTCCACATAATGAGAATTGTGGTGACTGTGTCTTCTGAAGATAATCTGACTCTTGAATATAGGGGGTTAGAGCTCTAGGGTGTCCTTTATTATATGTTAAGTGACTATTGCTATACCTTTTAAGGTGGATGTCTCACTTCAGCAAATTACATTTATCATGTAGCCATGGTTAATACAAAGCACTTACTAATGTATTATTATTATCCATATTTTCTCTTTTTCTGGCTTGATCTATTTTTCCATCATATTATACACTTCTTGTTTCCATGGTTATGACCACCGTTCAATCTAGCAGTGGTGGCCGTGCTTGTGCAATAAAAGAAAAAGAACCGCCCTCTCTGCTGGTTGGGACCGCAGGAAAGCGCATAGGCCATCACTTTTTCCTATAGTGTGCAAGCACTGCTGGACTGAAGGGTGGTCATAACCATAGAAACGAGAAGTTCCTTCTGGGGTTCAAGTCCCCACCTATAATGTAATGGAAAATGAGTCTAGCCCAAAAAAAAGGCAATATGGACAATCACAATACATTAGTAAGTGCCTTGTATTAACTTTATCTGCATGATAAATGCCATTGGTTGCAGTAAGACAACCCCATTAAGTGCCTGCTAGTTGCATGTTACATGATATAAGCTGGGAAGCAGCTGTTATAAACAAAACCAGCATTAATCCTCCGAGTAAAAAGCTAATGAGTGGAGGTGGTTGGTACCAGTAATAAGGGTATAACACAAGGCTGCAATGTCTTTGTTTGAGCTTAGCAACATCCCTAGAAACCGATAGGAAAGTTGCCTACCCCTTACTATATAAGAAACTCCCCAGCAGCCCTTTTCTACAGTTTTTTAAAGTTCTGAGAGAGACAGCAGTGTCATTGCTGTGCTCCGTGCTTTCCACACTACATTAGATAGATAGTTAGATAGCTTATATATATAATACAGATAGTTAGTGGGAGATAGTGTAGGTTATAGCCTGATATAGTGTAGCTGTAGCAGTGCAGTGTGTTAGGTAGTGTGATAGGTTCTGCTGTCCATACATACATGCAGACCTTGTTTTCTTGGAAACAAATGTGAAGTTTCACGTATTGCGCCAAAATATTCGCATCATTAGTGCCGATTAGCGCAATCGCAAAAAATATTGGAGCACTCTAACTGCATATAAAGCCATTTTTTATGTTCTGCCATCCCAACCATTTTCTCCAGTCTCAGGAAACTTCTAGCAGCTTGGAAAATGTAGCAAAAGTAACCCATGCCTGTATTTCTTGCGTATTTCGCGAATATTACATTGTCGATTTTTTCTAGTCCATGCATCCCAGAACCAGCCAAGGTCTGTGTAAGAGACAGGCCTATTTTCATGACTAGCCTGTTGGCTACTTTTAAGGAACCCTGTGTTGTGAGAACAGAGATATCGCAGACACTGTTACAGAGTGAGCATATTATGCAGTACAAGACCACATGGAGAGAGATCTCATGTGCAGTACATGAAATTCACCCATTGATGAAATGTTAGGGTAAAAGGTTTTCACAGAAAATCTTGCTTATTACCTAAACTTGAACACTGCTACACAACTGTTCTCTTCATCATACAATAATTTGAAGGTAACCTCATTGACTTCTATAGGAGAGTTTTGTAGGCATGCTCTGTGCACTGTGCAGAGGTCATTGTTTAAGGAAAGAATAGATTTTGACAATCACCTACTGTGAATGGTGGATTCTGTCTTATCTGTCATTCTAATCACCTCTGTGTATAGATTAGCAAGTAACTGCAGTAAAGTGATCTGTACAGACCAAGAAGTGGTGTCTATTATTATTTTTAGTAGCCAGTATGAAGACTTATAGTTCTTTATAAGTATAGATATTGACATGGAATATTAACAATATAATTAAAAAAATCTTTAAAAATAGGTTAAACATAAAAATGTGATTTAAACAATAGATAATTTTTTGATGACATACTTTATCTTATGGCACATAAGTACTGCACAAAGACGTCTGCACATCTTCTACAGACTACACAGGAGGAAGAGGGAAGCAATGGATTGCTGGTACTACTGGAGAAATCACAGGATGAATGGCACCCCCCCTGCAAAAGACCATGCAACTCCGACACTCACAATACCCCCAGAGCACTTATGCGGGGATGATGCCAACCCCAAGGCCTGCGTTGCCTGAGTATAAATGTTGGTAACAAACATAGGAAAGTATAGATGTGAGGCTCCCAATGTACACACTAAAAGTCTCAATAGGCCCCAGTGCACCTAGCCTATGATAAGAGCATTCTTTTGGCATAGGCTTGGCCTATATGTGTTTGCATACCTTTTTTTCACTGTACAGTTTACTACACTTTTTTGAAAAAAATAAAATAAAATGCATACCACATGGTATAGAATTATTTGCGCAGAGTCACTGGGCAGCACATACATGTTTCATTTACAGTGGTATTGTTGGAGGTTTCCACTGTAGGTATACATAAGGGAATACTCCTAAAGTGTACCACTGATATATCCAGAAAAAGAGATGTGAACATAGCCATGTTAATAGGTAAATACCTGGCAAAATAGCCGTGTAGGTGTGACTGTTATAGGGATACTGTGGTACAGCTTCATATGTTTATAATCTTTATATTATCACATCCATCCTGTTTTAGAATTCCAGGGATTCATTCAGTGCAGTCATAAGTGTCCATATGGGCCACTATAAGAAAGAAATGAACATCAAACTTGATGGAAATTTTCGGTCAGTAACATCCCTAATGGCCACTTCATGTTTTATTGAATTTTCTCCTTGGAGTCTACTTTTTGCAGTTTTATTTTCTATAACTATATGAAATACACTGCAATACCCTATAAATCTCCGCATTTTGTCACTATTCCGAATAATTATGTAAGCTTTGTGCAAGAAAAGACTGTTACATAGAAGCACAAAGGTCACATAAATCTTAAGAATAGCTTGCAGTTGTACCGATAGATTCCACATGATAACACAATATTTTAAAGTCACCAAGATTATCAAAATCATTTCCGAATTCCGGGAATACTGTGGGCTGCTTTTCATCTTAGGCAAACAAAATAAATGTCGCTGTTGACTCATTCTTCCACACATAAAAGTTGCTTTATCGTTCACAACAAAAAACATACTTATTTTGCGTAGTAAAGGGGTTTTTCAATCTTCAGGACAGGTCATCAATTTCTAATTTGTGAAGTTCCAACTTTTGGCACCCCAACCCATCAGTTAAGTTCGCAATTAGGGATGAGCAAAGCGAGCTTCAGATCCTAGATCCAAAGTCGCTTTGCTCAAAACTTTGGATTAATGCCGTACAGAGATCCGTCATTTTATTGCTGTACAGAGAAGATCTCTGTACAAGATTAATCCAAAGTTTAAATCTAGGATCTGAAGGTCGATTCACTCTTCCCTAGTCGCAATGCTCTTCAAACAGAGCTGCACATTGTCTAGTGAATGGGACTGAGCTACACAAAAGCCATGAAGCCATCAGGTTTCTTAGAAAGTTAAGCAACTGTGTAATATACCGTTTTCAAGATCTCTTCTTGTAGACAATGAATGGGAACCTTCTGTGGTGACTGAAAGGCCTGTGAAAAGAGAAAACTCCTCTAACTGTACAGGAAAAATTTACTTCAACAATGAAGGTTTCCATTTGCTGATGGCCAACCGAGATCTTGAAAGTAATGAGGAATTCATACATTAGAAAACTGCCTATTTTTTTTTATTGCGTAATTAACATGTTTTATGTTTGTAGTTGTATATGAATATATATTTATTTATTGCATAATGAGAAATTACACACTTTATACATACTGCGTTTCGGTATTTCATAATTTCCAAGATTTCCACTTGCTGTTTCAGACGTTGTCTACATTCAGTGATGCTAATGCAGATGAGTGCTTGTTACAGTGCATCAGTGTGGAAAACATAAATTTGATCAGTTCACCACATATCATTAGAAATTAGAGTATTCTAATAGATGGACAGCTGGACTGCATGGCATTCTCCGAAAAGTCAATGTAGCAGAAGGCTTTTCAGTAGAATGAGACTGAATTGTAGTACCAGGAGCAACCATAAGCCCGGGGCTGTTCCCAAAACTTGACCCTCCCTTCCCAACTGCTTTCCTGCCACAAAGTCAACATCACCTTACTGTGCTTTTCCACTGTGGATTTTGCCATGAGTCCACATCAGAATCCAATTGCAAATGACAAAATCCATGGATCTGCAAACCAGATCCTCTAAACACAGACACAATCAAACCCCACAAAATAAATCTACTCCCCCCCAGCAGACTTTGTAAATTCAGACTCAGGGCTGACCTAATAACAGATACCAGAATCCATTTGCTTACGCAGCAACTCCTCCATTGCCTCACTACTACTCTCCCCTGTAGCTTGAAGACATTCAGAGGTCATGCTCTTCTGAAGGTCCCTCCGTGGGTCCTTCTAGAAGTTTGTTGCCGTTTTTGCTGTGACTGAGGGCAAAAAACACAATAAAACCTAAATGTGGTTTAAAGGGGTTGTCTCATTTCTGCAAAAGGCATTTATTGTGTAGAGAAAGTTAACACAAGGCACTTACTAATGTATTGTGATTGCCCATATTGCCTCCTTTGCTGGCTGGATACATTTTTCCATCACATTATACACTGCTCATATCCAGGGGTTATGATCACCCTGCAATCCATCAGTGGTGGCCAAGCTTGCACACAATAGGAAAAAGCCATTAAAGGGTGCATAGGCTTTTTCCTACATAACTGCTGGATTGCAGGGTGGTCATAACCACTGGATACAAGCAATGTATAATGTGATGAAAAAATGAATCCAGCCAGCAAAGGAGACAATATGGACAATCACACTACATTAAAGATTGCCTTGTATTAACGTTATCTATATGATCAATGCCATTTGAAGTCTATGCATGAATTGTCAGGTTTGCTACATTTTTGGCAAAATTCATGGTAAAAGCTTCCATAGAGCCGCAATATGCATATAATGTCTGGGTAGTTTGGGTGGCCATGAGTCCGGGTGGCCGACCACACCGCCCATATTATAGTCCATCCCTGCATGCAGCAGTTTTTTCATGTATCGTGGGGTTGCTGGGGAAGTGCTAGAAATAGAAACCCAAAGTGTATTAGAAAGCTGGAGAACTGGTCAATTATATAGTAAGACATGTTCTTCATATAAAAACCCTTTAGTAATGTGACTGTCCAGGTGTTAAGACTACCTATTTACTGCATTGATTGATTTGTTATTCAGTAAAATCATCACATTTTATGAGAGTGCATTATATAATGGGCCAATGGTAACCCATCAGAACAGATTATTATTCACTACATTTTATGAGAGTGCATTATATAATGGGCCAATGGTAACCCATCAGAACAGATTATAACAGCAAGGGATTTAGTTTTATTTTAAGAGGGGCAAGGCTACTTCCAACCCTCCTACACAGACACATAAATATACATGACAGTGTCATTAGGTGAAAGGTACTAAAAGCCCTCTCATGTAAGACCTACCTTTATACAGAAAAGGCACCTGCGAGACCAAAAAAATGATTTTTTTTCTTCATCATTGTATAGGGGATAGAACAATCACTCCTGTTCTTCGCTGCGGCTAATTATGCATCCAGAAACACTGGAGTATAGCAAAAATATCATTTTAAATCATAGCTTCACTTGTGTTATTCAGTTTTTCTAAACCGAAATCTTGTAATTGCAGAGTATCCTAATGTCTAGGTTTTATGGCTGCAAATTTGTTCAGTTGGCTTTTGCTGCAAATCGTTTGGAATTACTGAAATCCCCTTTGGCATCTTGTTCAGCTCTGTGCAGTCGTATTTACATACCGCTACGTGGAGTGCTAAACGCACTTTTGATGTAATGGCAGATACCAAATCTTTTACTGGAAACTCGCATAGCTGCACTCTGCTTTGTAAGCTGCAGAGGGCGCCAAAACCTTTCTTTTTAGAACATGTATAGATGCGTTATTTGTCCAATCTGGAAATCTGTCACATATATTTACTTCAATTTCACTGACACAGAATAATGACATTACAATGACAAGCAAACAAAAAAGAAATCTATTAGCAGGTAGAAAAACCAGCATTGATTTCTTAACTCTGCAGCATATTGTGCTGGGTACTCAATGATGTACAGATATCACTACTTACAAAAACAGGTGAAGAAGGAAGAAAGGAAATTGAATGGATACATTAATTAGATAGATAGATAGATAGATAGATAGATAGATAGATATAGATAATAGATAGATAGATAGATAGA